>NW_024431501.1:0-88811 GCF_017639785.1 Mesocricetus auratus
TTTCTTCAGAATCTGAGAAAACAACTCTTTCTATCATAGGGAGATGTGTTTATTGGTCCCAAAGGCGACTGTGTGCTTAAGCAGTAGTGTTATTGGCATACCCTGTGTTCCCATTATGCCGATTTATTTATTTATTTATTTGGAAACCTTCTTCTGAGTTAGTTTCATTGTATACTTTCTGGTGACTTCCTAGAAGTCTTCTATTTCCCCTGGAAATAGTATACAAGGAGCTATTTCCCTTATGAGGCTCACTTAGAAAAGACAAAGCTTAAGAGAGACCTCCCTACCCCAGCTTTTATCTTTACTTTGTTCTGCCTTTCCTATCTTTTTCGTCTTCTGGCACCTCTACCTCAGGACCTGTCAGTGAAATATGACCTGTTGTTTCATGTTACCAGTGTAGCATGCAATAATTATATCTTTTCTATGGAACTCTTTCAGTTCCTACTATCCTGACTTTCAGTTTTTTGTCACCATCTAATTCTAATTTTTTTCAAACTGCAAGCAGGAGACTGAACCTAAAAGAAATTGATGACAGCATATTTGAAATTCAAACCTGTTTTATGAGCCAGGTGGAGGTGGTGCATGCCTTTAATCCCTGCACTCGGTAGTCAAAGGCAGGAAGATCGCTGTGGGTTTGATGCCAGCCTGATATGCAGAGCTGCTTCGAGGATAACTAGGGCTGTTGCACAGAGTAACTTTGTCTCAATAAATCAAAATGAATGTGTTTTAGGCTCTCTCTTCTTTGAGCATTAGACAGAGATAGATGAATGTATACTACCACTACAGAGATTTTTCTTTATTAATCTCTTAGACTGTGTAGTTATTTCTAATTGGAAAGGCATATTATTTCTAGCATAGCAGCACTTCCAGCATGTTAGAGAAAATGTTTTTGAGACAAGCTGTATCATGTTGACACAGGTGGCCTTGATCCCAGTCTGTTGCTTTCCAGGGCAATGACCTTGCTGCCGTCTTGTTTACCCCTTATTAAGTTAAGTGACTGTATGATGTCAGGGTTTTCCAATCATGCATTTAGATTATGTAGTTGAGTGTCCCTTGCAGTCACAGTAAAAGTATTTGCATGGGGAGAACTAGACCAGAGTAGTAAAAATAGTTGTTGGGTGCACTGCAAGGGGGAAACATGACAGGAAATCAGCTGGTTGAGTCACCATCATGAAAAAGGACCTGATTGTGGCAATGTGATAGTCGGAAGGCAATCTCATAGGGAGTGTCACTATTAGAAGGCATGGCTTTGTTGCAGTGAGTTTGGCAAATTTACCCCATACAGTACACTAATATTGATGCATCAAATTCCCAATGATTATTCATTTACTCTTTTATTTATGTAGGCTCTTTTATTCTCATTGTTTTTAATCTGTGAAAGACTTTTAGTGTTTTGCCTAAAAAGTATGATCAGGCTTGGCAGGTGGCTCAGCACATATTCTTCTAGGGGATGAACTGAGTTCAGATCCCAACATTCAAATTTGGAGGGTCAGTACTACCTCCTACTCCACATCCAGGGTATCCAACACTGTCTTCTCTAGTATGTCACATGTACACACTTTGAAAACCTCTCTCACACAAAAACTCTGTATACAATATTGGGATAAATTTGTTTTCCAAATTCTTGTTACATATAGAGAAATGCGGGTAAGATCAGTCACTTTGGGTGAACAATACAAACCATACACATTTTGTTTTTAAATTTAGTTTAAACATTTTGCTTTCATTTTACATACCAGAATAGTTCTCCTCCATCTGCATCTCCTGCCCCCTACCTATCCCACTATGCATTCCCTGTTCACTCCTCACAAAGGGTAATTTCTTCTTAAAGTGTAATATCCTCTTTTGGGAGTCAACAAACTCTGGCACACAAAGTTGAGGAAGGACCAATCCCCTCAATCCTTTATCAAGACTGAGAAGGTATCCTCCATAAGGAGTGGTCTCCAAAGTTCTAGTTCTTGCATCTGGGATGGGTCCTGGTTTCACTGTCAGGGCCCCCAACAGATCAAGTCTCATAAATGTCATCCACATATCAGAGGGTCTAGTTTGGTCCCATGCAAGTTCCTAGCTGTCAATCTATAGTCTGTCAGCACCCACTTGTGACAGGAGTAGGAAGTGTGGCTTTTTAGGACTTTACTTTTCCTTGTTAGAGGATGTATGTCACTCGTGGGGTCACACATGATGTTCATATACTGAGGATGCTGTCCAGTGTCAGTCAATTTCCCGTTGTCTCTGGGTCAAGATGTAAGGACTCTGACCTTCAGCACCACAGCTGCCTGATCTCTGCCATGCACCCTGACATGATGACCAATGGAACCTCTGAAGTTTTAAGGGAGACACCTCTATCAAATATTTTCTTTTTGTAAAAGTTGCCATGATTCATGATGTCTCCACACAGTAATAAAAACCTAAAAAGGACAGAGAGAAGTTGGTACCAGCTGCTGGCTGTATTGCTGTCATAGGCAGGACCTGCCATACAATTTCTCTGCTGTGTTCTCAGTAGTGCGATGTGATTTCTTGTCACTGTCTTTATGTCTGTTAATTGGGATTTCTCTGCCAAGGCTATATGATACTTAAAGTGCCAGCCAACAAGTGGTGCATGTGTACCTCCTAGTCAGTTTCCTTCTAAAGTGACTGGGTGAATATGTTACAATGTCCATGTCATGGAATAAGTTTGGGAAGCACCAGAATTATATGAATACACTATGCAATTATCATACTTCCTGCATTACATATGTGTGGGTTATTTTAGTATGCAGTGACCTATGATGATGTGCACATCAGCTTCACACAGGAAGAGTGGGATTTGCTGAATCCTTCTCAGAAAATTCTCTACAAAGATGTCATGCTGGAGACCTACAGGAACCTCACTGCCATAGGTGAGACTATATTTCCTTCATGATTTAAAATAAGGTGACCTATGTTTCATTGTTGTTGATACTCTTCTGTAATTTTGATTAAGAAAAGGGAAACTTAGGTGAATAAGGAATAGTTATCAGGGTCATTTTCTGCACTGGTTGCACAGCCTGTATCCGAGAATGTGCAGAGGGTGTCAGGATTGATGACACAGAGACTCGTCAACGGTGTAAAGAAAACTTTAAGCAGGCACCAAAAAGGCTTAAGAAAACTTACCAAGAAAGGCTTCCCTCCAGAAAAGTTTCTGCTCCCTGTCTTACCCCTAGCTGGTTCTGCCCTGACAACAGATACTGTGTAGGGTGGGTCAGAAGAAAAGGTAGCTTTGGCAAAGGTCAAGGTCAGGGTGTTCCTAGGCAAGCCCTTTTCAGGAACTTATTGCACCGAGCATTCTATTGTTTTTAGTAAACATGTTTTTTTACTAAACATTGTCTTACAGCTGCCTGGTCCCAGGCTGTTGGGGAAGTGGGTCTCTGGCCAATGTCTCTTGTCCCCACAGTAATTGATGATATTGACATAATTTTTGTACAATTTCCATTCATATATCATGTATTTTCTCATATTGTATTTTAGGCTACAGGTGGGAAGACCATAATATTGAAGAACACTGTGAAAATTCTAGAAGATATAGAAGGTAATTTTCTTGTAAAAATTTACACAAATTTGCCTCTGAAGAAATTTTAATGTCTCTTGGATGATCTAAAGAAGAGCAACAATGTAAATAAGCACAGCTTAAAATATAATAATGATTCTTAATTTCTCATCAGAACATGTACCTCAGTGTCAGGTACATGTATGTTTCAACACATACCACCATTTGCAATATAACTCCAGGAGACATTTGATGGAGCAATTCCAATCCATTTAGTTTCATACCATTCAGATTTTTTAAATGGTATACATACTGAATGGATGACACATATATGTCTAAGATATTTTAAGTCAAAAAGGGTCTATAGTGAAGCTAGACATTGCTCACATATGTGGGCCTGTGTTAAGTATAATGAAAGTGTCAGTTTATGAGAGTCACGAAGGTTGTTGTGGAGAATTCCTAATCCCTATGTCTATGAGGGAAAAAGTGGGTTAGTGAGGAAAACTTTTAGTTGTCATTCTTCCTTTAATAATCACATCATATGTCAGGTTGGGTGGCAGGGAGGCACACCTTTAATCCCAGCACTTGGGACACAGAAGGAGGAGGACCTTTGTGAGTTGGAGACCCACCCCATCTACATAGTGAATTCTAGGACAGACTCCATAGCTATAAAGTGAATCCTGTCTGAAAAAAAACATGCAAAAAGAATATCACATATAACTCTAAACACAAGTAATGTGAGTTTAGAATATTGAGTGAAGGTGTGTACATCTCCCTCTTTCTCAGAACATTTAGAAGATGTGAAAGATGTTCAGTGGTCTCAACTTTGATGACCTTTATTGAATGTCATACAAGTTTACAATTTAGTGGTTTTCCAACCTCATTGGAAGACATCAATAAACTCACACTGCAGAAAAACACTATAATCATTCAAATGAAAGAATGTGTCCATTTGTCCTTGTACATTCTTACAATGTAATATGTCTTACACTATAGGAAAACTTATGAGTGCAATAAGTATGGTGAACCTATGAGTTCCTCTAGTTCCTTTCAAATATGTGAAAAATCTCATGTAATAAAGATGTTTTACATGTGGGACATGAAATAAAGGCTGTTACTATAAAACATAGCTATCTTCAAAGACACAAAGCAACCAGTAATGAGGGGAAATATGAGGAATATAAAACTTAAGATCTGATTCTTCTTTACAGTTAGGTCAAATTATGAAATAAATTCATACAGATACTAAGGTTCCTCACTATATTGCATGTGGTAAACCTTTCTCATGTGCCTATTATGTTTGAAGTAAGGAAAGAAGACATATAGCAAGAAACCCTATGAATAATCTCATAGTGTTGTAAACTTATGTGTTTCAGGCATCTTCAAAGGCATGAAGAATTTCATATTGGAGAGAAACCATATGAAAGTCTTCAGTATGGTGAAATCTTTGCTTGTCACAGTTGTCTCCTACCTGAGAAAAGAACACATACTGGAGGGAAAACAAATGAATGTAATCAATGTGGTAAACTCTTTGCAAGTCATGGTGTGCTTAAAAGTCATATAAGCACACACACTGGAGAGAAACACTACCAATGTAATCACTGTTCTAAAGCCTTTGCAAGGCATGGTGAGCTTAAAATACATATAAGAACACATACTGGAGAGAGACCTTTCGAATGTAATCAATGTTGTAAAGCATTTACAAGGCAAGATCATCTTCAAAGACATAAAAGATCACACACAGGAGAGAAACCCTATGAATGTAATCAATGTGGTAAAGCTTTTACAAGTCATTGTAAACTTCAAGTACATAAAAGAACACACACTGGAGAGAGGCCCTTCAACTGCAATCAATGTGGTAAAACTTTTTCACAGCTCGGTCATCTTCATGTACATCAAAGAATACACACTGGAGAGAAACCCTTTGAGTGTAATCACTGTGGTAAAGCCTATGCAAGTCATAGTGAGATTAGAAGGCATATAAGAACACACACTGGAGAGAAACCCTATCAATGTAATCAATGTGGGAAAGCATTTATACAACACTGTAAACTCCAAATACATAAAAGAACTCATACGGGAGAGAAACCCTATGCATGTAATCACTGTGGTAAAGCCTTTGCACATGACAGTGGCTTGAAATCACATGAAAGAACGCATACGGGAGAGAGACCCTATGAATGCCACCAATGTGGTAAAGCCTTTACACAACACGCCTCTCTTGTAAGTCATAAAAGAACACATACTGGAGAGAAACCATATGAATGTAATCAATGTGGTAAAGCCTTTGCACAACATGCCTCTCTTGTAAGTCATAAAAGAACACATACTGGAGAGAAACCGTATGAATGTAATCAATGTGGTAAAGCCTTTGCACGTGCCAGTGGTCTTAAATATCATAAAAGAACACATACTGGAGAGAAACCATATGAATCTAATCAATGTGGTAAAGCCTATTCACATGTCAGGAGTCTTCAATATCATAAAAGAACACATACCCAAGACTGACCCTGTGAATGAAAGCAATGTGGTAAAGTCTAGGTAAGGAATCATACAGTAGAGAAACACTATAATTGTAAGCAGTGTGGTAAAGCTGTGGACTCTGCATAGCTCAATATGTAAGAGAAAATCCAATTCATGTAAACAATTTGGTAAGACTTCATAATTGTCTTTAGTTTCAATAAAAATATTATTTTGTGTGAATGTGGGTTGTTAATGATTCCATGAGACACAAGATAAATGATAAGTGGGTATTTTACTGGGGAACAACCTACAGAAACCATAATTTAGACTTGCCATGGCATTCCTGCTCAGGAAGATGTAGTCTATGCCTTTCTGTCAAGATGTACAACCAGAGGAAAAAAAGAGAGAAAAGAGAGACAGAAGAGACATAGGGAGAGGAGAGACAGAAAGAGAGGAGAGAGAGAATAGAGAGAGGAGAGACAGAGAGGAGGGAGAGAGGAAAGGAGAGCACAGAGAGAGGACAGAAAGAGAAGAGAGAGAGTCTCCCAGCTTCTACTCTGGGTCAGGTACACAGAACCAAAGGCACAGCACAGGAGCCTTGAAACAGTCCCTCCCATCTGTCTGCCAGTTCCCCTAGATGCTCTGATTGCCTAGTGAGTCCTGAGTGACAGGACCGGTGGAGCAAAGACACAGCACAGTGTTTATTTCTTAGAAAAGAATCCCTGTGTGGCACTGGGGTAACAGAAAACTAGAAACCATGAGGCAAATGCAGAAGTGGGGGATTTGGTTGTCCCCCTGAGGTGGAGCTGGAAATAGAGGGTTTTTAGTTCCAGAAGAGGGACTGTGGTGACTCCAGGTAAAAGGCCCAGCCCTGGAACCTTCAGGTCAGTGTTTGGAATGGGCCTACTAAGCATTCGAAACTCTTTGCAGACACATAAGCCAATCGGGTTTCCACCTTAACAACACAGGCTTTCCAGGTATAGAGAAAGTAGATTTAGTCTGGCTTCTTCCTGCTGACAAGGGACGATAATGGAAGAGGGGGATCAGGACTCATTGGGCTCAGACTCAGCAGAGGTTAGGATGGAGAGGCATTCCCTTATCTGACATCCTAGAGAGCTCGGGCATCGTTTCCTTGAGGGGGCATAAAATGCAGGTTGGGTGAAGCCTCTGCCATAAAAGGGAGGTGCAGGTGGGGAGAGGCCACTGCCAGTCCAATCTGTGTTCAGTAGGACCTGTGCAAGCCCCACCCTCAGGGTGCCAAGGGATGGCCCTCCCCTGGCTTCAACTCAGTTCAGACTCCACCCTTACAAATCCTGCCATTTCCCCCCAGAATGGTAAAAGGGACAACAGCTCTGAAAAAAATTGGAAGCCTGGGGGAAGGAAAGCAGGATTTAGGGAAAAGAAAAGGGAAGCAGAGAAAGGAGACTGAGGACTTGAGGGAGCAGGAAGATTGAGTCAGGGGAAGAATAGAGGAGACCAAGAAAGGAGACACCATAATAGAGGAAGCCGTTATAGGTTTAAGGGGGAATCTGGCACTAGGGAAATGTCCAAAGATCCACAATGTTGAACCCAACTAAGAATTTAATCAATAGTGGAGAAGCTTCCTTAAATGCCCCTCCCCTGATAATGAGATTGATGACTTCCTTATATGCCATCCTAGAGCATTCATCCTTTAACTGATGGAAGCAGAAACAGAAATCCACAGATAAACACTGAACTGAACTCCTGCAATCCAGTTGCAGATATGGAGGAGTGAAGAGCAAAGAGGTCCAAGACCAGGCTAGTGAAAACCTCAGAAACAGCAGACCTGAACAAGGCAGAGCTCGTGGTCCCCAGTCTGATGGCTGGGAAACCAGCAGAGGACACATCCAGACCCCCTGAATATATTGTCACATAGGAGGCCTGGCCAGTCTATGGGGCCTCTGGTAGTGGATCACTGTTTACCCTAGTATATGCATGGATTTGGGAAGGCCATTCCCCATGGAGGGATACTCTCTCAGCCTAGACACATACAGGAGGGCCTGGGCCCTTCTCCAAAGGATATGAGAATATTTTATGATCCTTCAAGGAAGGCCAAACCCTTCCTGGGGAGCAGAAGGGGAATGGGACGATGGGGTCAGTGGATGGCCTGGGAGGAAGGGAGGGAGAGGAAACTGTGGTTGATATGATATAAGACAGTTTCTAATTTACAAATTATTTACATTATACGAGAATAATTTATATAAAAAGGGAACAGGAAAGATGGTGTGGTAATTACCTTAGTTAACAATTGCTGGTGCCATAGCTCTGAAGTACTGGAGCTTCAGGGAAGATGATGGATGTTGTCCTGAACCAATCACAAAATCCCTGTGTTCTGTGCTCCTCCCACCATAGATCATTGACCATGTTCATCTGGGATGAATTTGAAATCCTGAAATTCCTACCTCTATTTTCGAAGTACCATGATTTCAGGCCTCTGACACCAAACCTGGCCTATGTGGCTTCAACTTCACCTGGGGAGGCTTTAGAATGATGGGATGAGTAACATGAGGAGTTGGAATTAACTATTTTCAAAATCTTCTTGTCTCTGTGAGCCTGGATTTCACCATCTTCAGAATAAGGCAGAAGTCTTGCCAGGTCCTTTGATGAGTTATAAGAGACTCAATGATAAGGAAAAATAATAATTCCCATAGTTGGGAGGCAGCGGATTTTGAGGTTGAAAGGGTACATTTGATGAGTAACTACTTCTGATGCTGGAGTTAGGACCAGAGTCTGGCAAAACCAGCAGAGACAGCTGATCTGAACAGGGGAGAGCTCTTGGATCCCAGACTGACAGCGGGGAGGCTAACATGGGACTGATCTGGACCCCCTAAATGTGAGTGTCAGTGAGAAAGCCTGGGCAACCTATGGGGCCTTGAGCAGTGGATCAGTGTCTATCCCTGAAATACAAACAGTCATCGTGTGCCCATAGCACAAAGAGGGATGCTCTGTCAGCCTGGACTCTTACAGGAGTGCCTGGACCCTACCCAGAGTGAAATGACAGACTCTAGATATCCCCTATGTGGAAGGAATTGGCAATAGGGTGGGAGGCTGTGGGGGAAGGGGAGTGTGGGAGAAGTGGAGGGAGAGGGAACTGGGATTGACATGTAAAACAAGCTATTTAAAATTAAAATAAAAATGATATAAAAAACAAAACAAAACAAAATGGACGGATCTCTCTGATTTTCTAGAATAGCATAGTCTATATTGTGAGTTCTAGGACAGACAGAGATCACAATAATACCATTCTTAAAAAGAAGAAAAAATAATGCAAAAGGAAAAATGACAAAATTAATAAAACATTAAATCATATTTTTTCATTTTGACTAATTTGGGACGATAAAAAATATATGTAAAATAATCCATCACTATGGTCCTAACAGCCTTAGATAGAAGACACATATTTGTAAAACTAAATAATCTAATGAAGCCAAATTATGATATTTTCATCGCTTGAATACTAACAACTTCTCAGTTACTATTTATCCTCTGAGTTGGTCAAATATGAAGTAAATTTTTCTTCACTAGTGTCAAATCATTTGAGAGGTTCAAGGCTTTTCCCACAATGAGATTCCCAGGGAAATTAGAATTTCATCAGTCTACTGCTTCACTACTTTCAGGCCAAAAGTAGACACCATGAAGTTGACTTCTGGTCTCCACATAACTATCATGTTCTAAAAACATGTAATCACATTACAGATTCACACATATAACAGAATATTTTGTTTTGTTTTTAATAAATCTCATTGCCATGATATTTTAAAGCATCTCTGGATAATACCCTTTGAAGGCAGTGCTTCAAGATGAAGTGACTCATGGGAATATAATAGGGACATGAAGAAGCACGGAATTTCAAATAATAATTCTTTACGTACATATCTATAGCAAATGCATCCTTCTTGTGATATAATGGTGTGGACCATGTGGTGCCCATTGCTGATTGACAGAGTTCCCGCATTTCCACATTGCAGACCAACCTCACTTCTCCAGCACCTGCAGAGGCAGGCAGATCTCTGTGAGCTCCAGGTCAGTCTGGCAGAATGAGTTCCAGGACAGCCAAAGCCACACACAATATCCCTGTATTGGAAGATATGATGAGATCCACCTTTAGCTGCTTGTTGGCAGTATGCATGTTTAACCCCAGCACTCAGGAGGAAGAGGGAATCAGATTTTCTGAGATTGAGATCAGCCAGGTGTATAGAATGTGTTCCAAGGCTATACAGATGAACCCTGTCTTGAAAATACCAAAACAGAGCAGAACAAACAAACAAACAAAAAACACACAAAGAGTAAGATCTACTTTTAATATGGATCACATCATCTGGAGGCAGCCTGCATTTATAAGGAATATTGAAGGAGGAAGTTCTCTCTCTTTGGCTGCTTAGCCTAGCTCTGACTACAAAGGTCATTCCTTTCCTAGCATTAGAGCCTACATCTTTGGAATTTTGGTGTATAATGAAGGCCACATGAGAGATCCAGCCTGATGAACTAAACAACCACTGGACTGTTCAAATTTCCATTGGTAGGCACCAATTGTTGGACTAGCTGGGCCAGAGCCTGTGAGACATTCTAATAAATCCTCTTTCTACATAACTGGAGAGATTCACTCTACCAGTCCTGTTCACGTAGAGAACCAGGAATCATGTAGTTGGTTTTGCTTTTTTTGTTTGTTTGTTTGTGCGTTTCTGGTTTTGGTGTTTTGGTTTTTAGACCTGCTCACTGAGGAAGATTTGCTGGCTAAAAATAGTTGTAGGTGGGCGGTGGTGGCACACACCTTTAATCCCAGTGCTCGGGAGGCAGAGGCAGGCAGATCTCTGTGAGTTTGAGGCGGGGCTGGACCAATAGCCTCCAAAACAATACAGAGAAACCCTGTCTCGTAAAACCATAAAAAAATAAATAAAAATAGTTGTCATAAAAACAATCTTCATAGACCTATAACTGTCTAAATATTCAAATTTCCACAAAGACTACACTTTTTATTATGCATTTGCTGAGTTTGCTCTGAATTTTAGGAATAAAACTCCTACAGCAATGAAGCCATCATCCAGGTTTCTGATGGGAGAAGAAACTGTTATCTTGTTTGTGACCTGGTTCCTACTTTTCTTTCCTGATTTTCTGAAGTTTCTGTGACAACCAGGTAAGGAGCACCTTCAGGGACCTCAGTTTAACAACACATAACAAACATCTCTTTTTTAACCTTAAATCTCTCTTTAGTAGCTAATATTCTGGGCACCCTTCCAGGTTTTTGACATAGAATCACTCCATCCACGTAGTAAGTTTAGTGGGCTGTACAAGCTAGCTTGACACATTGTGTCCAGGAGGAATAAGGGGAAATGCCTGTGGAGTACAGGAAGATAGCAGGGTCTGCTATTGGAGCCAGGGTCAGGGGCTATAGAAATGCAAATCTCTGCTGATCTAGAAAAGGTCTTTGTCTGTGGTGGAAGACAGGGTCAGGAAACATTGTGCTGTGTCTTTAAGTACAATGTAACCCTATGGGAGGTGCTCTCCTCACTCAGGCCTTCTTAGCCAATCAGGTCCTTAGGTGACCTGTCCTGTCAGAAATGGTGCAGGGCCTTTCTGGCTCCTGGCTTCAGGCTTTGCTTTGAAGAGAATCTGGTTCCAGTGGTTTTGTGTGATGTGCTTTGAGCAAGGGTGAGCTAGTCACCTTCAACATGCTTTTGCTGCACCCATGGAATAGCAGGTTGCCAACCTTGTAGAGGCCAATTTCTTCAGTACCTTCTAGAGGTCCAGACCTTTGCATTTCCCTTTTTGGGGTTCCCCGAATTGAGGAGGGGTCCCCAAGATGGATTCATCACACCAAGAATCCAATTAGGCATCTGCAGATGGGCCTTTAGGTCAGCTTTTAGACTGATTGGCCCCAAGGTTCAGTTACAATCAGCTTTTAAAGACAAAAACCACAAGCCTTTGGGAGGGGTCCCTATCTTGTGACTGGGGGTACATGACTACTAACCAGAGGAAGTTGGTGTCTTCCTGTTGTAAATTCCTCAGACCTTGGCATGAGTTAATCATCTCTCCCTAAGTAAATGGTGGTTATCATCTCCTTGTTTCCTGCGAATCTTGTTTGCCCAACTCTGATGCCCTGGTCAGTTCTTCACAGGTGGTCAGCAGCCCGGAATTGGCCTTTTGTGGTTTTACAGCCCTTCTGCAATTAAGGTTGCTAAACCATACATCCCATTCTGTGGTCTTTCACATTTACATTTAAGATCCATCTATTGTTAATTTTGTGGATGTTATAAAGGCATCATACTTGTTGGGTGTCACTCTTCTACTAAGCTGTTATGTAAAAGAGTAAAATTGGTAATACAAAGACTTTTAAATGCCTATGATATGGTAAGTCTCTCAAAGTAGAATTTAGCTGATGGAAGACTGCCTCTAAAACATCCAACCATAAGTATATGCTAACCAGGCCTGTTAGAGATTAGATGTGAGGAGAAATATTTGTTCTCCAGGATTGTTTAGGCATTTGGCTCCAAACCATTACAAAGGAGCCTCCCCTGACTTACAACCAGCCACCCATGCCCTTGCCCATATCAAAGAACAGGCATGTAACAAGCGGCTCAAAGGGGCATTAGAGGGTCAGATGCAGCCTTAAAACCTGGTTTTCCATAAAGTTTTAGTTTTCATCTTGAGAAAAGCATAGTTCTGTAAGGTGGGCAATGTGACATCAGGTGACAAATATTTCAAAAGTAAAACCCTGTTTTGTTAAGGCCACATGATCAATCAAGGCTTTCATTTAGGCCCTCAGTCAGGGAGGAGGAACATTCTTGGGATAGCTAGTAATAGCCTGGGGCCTAGGTCTTGTGAGCTTTCCCTAAGGGCCTGATGAATTGACAATAAAACAGAGAGACTTATCTACAAACAAGAATTTGCATGGGAGAGATGATAATTGCTGTAACAAAGCCTTTGTGGCAAGGTTACTTCCTACTGATGAATAGAACCAAATGCTTCCCACTACATGGAGCTATTGTTATAGGGCCCATGGCCATTTTGAAATTAGTAGTGATTTTCAGATACACTGTGTTCCCCCTGTACAGCACTGTTTGATTAGGCTCCTCCCTGAGCTTGTCCCATTGCATGATAGTTTCTACTGACTTCAGAGAAGTCTCCCATTTTCTACCATTTTCCTCCTGGAAGTAGCATGCAAGATGTGATTCTTCTTAGGAAGCTTACATGGCATGGGACATACCTTGTGCAAGACCCCCACATGCCAGCTTTTATGTTTCCTACCTTCTTAATTTCCTTTCTCATCCCCCACCACCTTCTCCCTAGGATCCTGTCAGTGAGGAAGTTCCTGCTGTCTCAGGTCTCAGGTGTACTGAAGAAACATTTCTGGGAATATTTTTGCTGTATAATTCTCCCGTTTGCCCACGTAGCTACACATGCTGTCTCCTGTCTCTATATAAATTGTTCAAACTATAACCTGGATCATGAACCTGAAAGACCCTTAAGGATCACACCATATATGAAATGCAAAATGTTTCTATGTTGCCTCCTCCTTGAGCATTTGACAGAGATGGATGCATGTTATCATTAAATGTGTTTTCTTTATTAATTTCCTTAATGTGTAAAGTGATTTCTCCCTGATTAGGCATAATAATGGAAGAACAGATGCATTTGTGTTCTGTTAAAAATCTTTTTTCTGAGGCAAGATCTGTTATACTGACTCAGGTAGCCTTAGTTGCAGTCTGTTGTTCCCAACTGCAATGACCCTAATGTCTTCTGTACTACACCGTCAAAATTTTTAATGAATGAATGAATGTAGCACCTCAGAGATATAAAATTTTCCATTTGTGTCATGTAGTCAGCTATCCAAAGCAGTGACATTAAAAGGATGCCCTAGAGGGAGCATTGCTTCTACCTTCAGACCAATTAGGAGAAACAGGTCCCTTGTCATATCAGTGACTCCAGCAGCTGTTTGCCTACCCAGAATCCTCTCATGTTTAAACTGTTCCTTAAATGTCAACTCTTACATGGAAACTTCAGAGGAAGGAATGAACTAAGCAAGAACCTTGACCAACTTAACACACTGGAGGTACTGCAGAGCTTGACATCCCAGTGTGAGGCTTAGGTAAAAACTTTGACAAAGCGCTAAGAACTCAAGAAGCCAGGGGAAAGGGTCTCAAGGATCCTGATTTTTGGGCACAGAGACAGATATTTGGTGACCCCCCAAGATGCATATGAGATCCCAGTCCGCTTCTAGACATTAGGGATGCATGGGGAGACCACAAATCTCATCTATGATGGAGTGAGTGTAAGACTGATAGCCAGCAAAGGGGGAGTTGATGACTGTGATCAATCTGAACAGTGTCCAGTTACCACACAGATAGGAATGGCATGAACTTTGTGGCAGGGATAATGACAGAACAAGGAGCCTGTCAACCATTGAGATTATTGATCTGGGAGTCTAGGGGCTTGCCTGTGTAACATCAAGTGGCTTCCATCTGCTTCCCATCATCTCAACGGTGACACCCAGCTATCTGGCTTCATATAACCTTGAGGAGGAGCAAGGACATCATTAGATGATGAAATGGATTTGGTTTCATCAGTCATCAGACATCCCTCACTGATGATCTCATGGCTTGGTCATGACTGACTGGACAGCCTCTGGCACTTAGTTATGGAGGATACTACAAAGTGAAGTCACAAAGTTTGACACATACTTCATTTAAACACTACATTTAATCAGTGTACAGGAGTTTCTCAGGAACTGAAGGAGGGGCTTCTCTCTCCCAGGATGCAGAAAGAGATGAGAGCTACATCTCTTTTCCCTGAATTCAGGGTCCTCTCCTCATGCAAGTCAGTCCCACATATCCACTGTCTCCCCCTGCTGTTCCTGCATGGCCTTCCCTCAAACAGCATTTTCGCTTTGCTATTGGTTGAGAACCTTGTCCAAACTAACCTCTCTCACCTTCCATCCCTGCTTTCCAGACTGATGGAAATAAGTCAAGAGCAGAGGCTGCTAAAGGAAGCCATTGAGTGAAGCAGGACTCTCTGGCTACTAGATATCAGGCCATCTCGGAACACTAACCTTGTGAGATGTGTCACAACCATTGTACTGGCTATCTTTTTGCTGATGCTGCAGGCCACCTGTCTTTTCTTCAGATGACAGGAACATAATATAAAGAGATATAGATTCTTGGACTTTCACTTTCAATCACAGATGTCCACAATTGATCTTCATCCCTATATTTTTTAACATTTCAAAAGCATAGTTTCTTTTGACAGAACATTAGTTTCATTATAACTATAATGTCCCAAAATCTTTATTGCTTTATTAACTTTGTACAATGGGGAGGATGCTTTTCTGCAACCAATCAATCTGGAGTATTGTTGGGGTCCCTCGGATTGAGGAGGGGTCCCCAAGCTGGATTAGTCACCCCAAGAATCAAGAATCCACGTACCAACTGATGCAACACTCAAGAGGTTTAATTAGGCATCTGCAGATGGGACTGTCGGTCAGCTTTTAGACAGATTGGCCCCAAGGTTCAGTTACAATCAGCTTTTAAAGACAAAAACCACAAGCCTTTGGGAGGGGTCCCTATCTTGTGACCAGGGGGTATGTGACTACTGACAAGGCGAAGTAGATGTCTTCCTGACCTACACATTGTAATTTTCTCAAACCTTGCTATGAGTTAATCATCTCTCCCTAAGTAAATGGTGGTTATCATCTCCTTGTTTCCCACGAATCTTGTTTGCCCATCTCTGACGCCCTGGTCAGTTCGTCACAGATGGTCAGAAGCCCGGAATATGGCCTTTTGTGGGTTTACAGCCCTTCTGCAATTAAGGTTGCTAAGCCATATATTCCATTCTGTGGTTTGACCAGTTCCTGGAATGAGGCCCTTTGTTCACTTCCTGAGTTTTCTAGTGTGGTGGCCTCCTTTTTTAAGCTTATATTTTATTTCTATAAATTTGAGGTCTTTCAGTATCAGAAAGAATCATTGTATAATTAATGGGAAGGTAAACTTGGGGGTGTTTCATTTGTTTTGTTTTTGGTTTTTCGAGACAGGGTTTCTCTGTATTGTTTTGGAGACTATCGGTCCAGCCCGGCCTCAAACTCACAGAGATCTGCCTGCCTCTGCCTCCTGAGAGATGGGATTAAAGGCTTGAGCTACCACCGCCCGGCGGAGGGGGCGTTTCATTTAATGTAATACAAAATGGTACTGAGTCTGGCATTCCTTCACATTGTATTACAGAGGAAGTCAGATGAGAGGAAGTGTCAGGATGTCTTCCTAGCAACTCAGTATTATTATTTGTGACCTTGATATACATCTTATCTCCCCAATGCATGAGATGAAGAAGTGGAGGATGGGAAAACCAAGTCCAAAAACCAAGTTGCAGAGGCACAGTATACATAGCATACCAAGAAACATATTTTATGTTGATGGTGATTTTCTGGTAACAGAAACCAATTTTTGTGTTCTCTGGAAGAATTTCTTCAGCTGTCCACAAGTGGGTGGATCTGTCCTTGTGGTGGATTATAGCTCACAGGGAGGCAATAAGGCCTGTGGAGGAGAGTGACCAGGCTTATTCCTTTTCCATATTAGTTCATTCATTTTCTTTTTTTCTGTGTCCTCGATAGAGGGTTTTAGGAAGAAGGGTTGAATAAGTCTGTCTGAAATACAGGTTGGTGTTTCTGCATTTTGTGGACAAAAACAAGAATATCCTCTTCCTAGGTGACTAACTCATCTGGTCCTTTCCAGGTGCCATTTAAAATATCATTCTATATCAGGAAAGGAGTAACAGTCAACTACAGGGGTTGCCCAATATTTCTGCATAGGAATTCATCCTTTCTCTTCTGTATTAATGTGATTAATGGTAAATAAAGCGTGGCTTAATAATTGATGAGTGAATAGTAAAGACATCTTGATTTTCCTCTTTGAAGTTGATGAGTCCTTTCTATGAAAGCCTGTCATTGGGAGTTGTATGGAATTCATGTTGTATTCCATATCCTATTGAATGCAAAACTTTGCAAAAGCATTAGAAATATAAGCTGGAGTAGCATCAGTTTTAATTATTTTTTGCAATCCAACAAGAACTATATAAAAAAATGTTGTATGACATCTTAAACAGTCTCATCAATTAGACTACAGTAACATGTACATAAACCAAGTTTCCAAATTCTGGTATATGAATAATATATGTTTGCCACAATAGTTGAGCCTTAAGGCCCCTTGGATAAACTCCCATTTTAATGAGTGATATATATCAGGACAGCATTCACTGTCCTTCACAAATGGTCTAGCCTGATTTGGAGTCAAATTGAACATCTTTCTGAATGCTAATGCATTCTGATGATGTAAAGCATGACTTTCTAATGCTTGTTCCAACATATTAGCAATTAAGGTTTCCTTTGCTTTTAAATCTGCCATTGAATTCCTGTAGCACATGTACCCGCCAGGCCAGTATGTCCTCTGGCATGTCCTATAATTTTTTTCTTTCTTGAATTAAATTTTGCAAGTGAAACAATTGTCATACAATTTTAGAAATTACAAGTATACGATCGGGCTCTATATCATAAAATAAGTGAACTGAATATTTTGAATCTGTAAGAAGGTTAAACACCTTAGGTATGTGATCATGGGCAGCAATACCTGCTATAATTTCTATCTCGTGTGCAGAAATTTACTTTGCCCTTTTAATAATTACAGGTTTATCCTTGATATAGATAGCTGAAGTCTTATTGAATGATTTATCTGTGAACACCAAGAGTGCATCCAAAATAAATTCCAATGATATTTTTTAAATAGTATCTGTTTCTTCTACAAACTCTAATAGATGTTGGTGATGTACATATTTGATTTCTCCCATATAAGCTAATGCAATTCTTCAATCATCTACAGTATGAAATAAATATTCCAATATTTTCCAGGATCTGCACTGTCCCTTAATAATGAATTGACTCCACATGAAAGGATAAAATATCATTTTCACTTCAGTATCAGAGAGATATATCGATTCAAGGAGATATATACTTTTTGCTATAAACATTAAGTAGAGGTTTAAGATGTGTTAAATATAATAAGGGAACATGTTCTTTGATACTTTGTTGTACCTTTGAATCTTGCAACTTTTGTTATATTAATCCTAATTGTTTCAAGGCTTCTTTTGTTAGCTCTCTTTATAATTCAGATCCGAATCTCCTTTAAGAGTTTCAAATGAATGATGCAATTGTCATGTGGTGGTTTTTAAATAAGGTCTAATCCATTTAATATTTCCAAATTATTTTTGAAAATAACTTACTGTCTTTAATTTATCAATCCTAAATTGAAATATTGGATAAAAGATATGTGCACTATAAATTTTTCTTCCTAATAATTTGTTTGCTTGTTATGTTGAATATGGCAGGGGTGAAATTAACTCATGCTGAGTCAATAACTCAATCATATATTTCAAATTTAATTCAGTTGGGTCCTTTGTTTTTTCTGCTGTAAGAATTTTATCCGTTAATGCAATATAAAAGCCTTTTTGTATTTAGCTATAATGGATACTAACCCTTGATCTACAAATTACTGACAAATAGTGGGAATATTTTCAAACTTGAGGGAGAGCTCTCCATTTGAAATGGCCTTTGAAACTGAACCATGGCTGTGGCAAAAATATCCCCAATTTCTGTCTTATAAGGATTTTTATCATAAAAACAATCAATATCATTTTCCTCTACTTCATCATACATTTCCTATTGTTCCTCATCAAACATTCAATCATCCCCTGGATGTGCATTGAGATTAGCAGTAGACAAGGAAGCATTATTTGACTTAATTACTGTCCTCATAGGTAATGACTAATGCTCTGAGGGTGCTTCTTCTGCAAAGATTTCCATTTCTGATTTTTCTGAAAGGAAGTCTTTAATTTGTACCCATAATGATAATGCCTGAACCAGGACATCTTTAATTCCACAGCATTCATAAAATTTCCTCATTTATTATGATGGTTTAATCCACCCTTCTAAAGACAGGCTTCCTTCTTCTGGGAACCATGGACTGACATTCAATAAAAAATCATAAAATGCTGACAAACACTTATTTGAGGATTTACCATTTTTTCTTTCTAACATATGGCTCAACACTTCTGGGAACAGACCTCTGTTTTTTTACTGTGAATGCCCCATGATGCTTACGTTCTTACCATCTGAACTCAATGTCTTCTATATTGAAAATTGTGCAGCACTCTGGAGAGGTCCTATACTTACTTAAAAAATGTTTTTTACTAAAAAAAGTGAGAAAAAGAAGATAAGGCATACCTACAGTGAAATCCATGTTTAGGGTGCCAGGTAAAATTGACTACCCCCAACAGGGCATGGGAGTCCAATTGGATGAGGGTCCTCAAAGACTAGGTGGGAAAGGGTTTGCTGGTGAAAATCACAGAGGCAGAATGAATCCTGAGTTCATTTTGCCGTTTTCAAGCAAGGGTATTTTTCATACAGATTCAATCTAAAGGGATGTTTTTTGAAGTTAACAAATACAGGTGACATTATTTTTTCTTGGTACAGTAATGAGGAAATCTTTAACATAAGAACATTCAGGGTTAATCAAAACACAAAATTGTCTTTGTTTAAGGATAAATGCATACTTCTTTCTTCTTTTTCAAATATGAAACAATCTTGCTTCTCATGTCAATCCCTGCCCCCTCTCCCTCCCCTCTTCCCCCACCCTCCACCAGCATTCCCAGTCACCCACCCAATATCTGCTTCACTCCCCAATGAGGGGCAGACCCTCCATGATGGATCTCCAGAGTCTGTCATTTCATCTGGGGCAGGGACAAAACTCTCCTACATATATCCAGGCTGACAGAGGATTTCTCCATATGGAATGTGCTCCCAAGTCCATTTTTATGCCAGGGATAAATATTGATCTGGTACCTGAGGTCCCAAAGACTGTAGAGGCCTCCGCATTGACCCCCATATTCAGGGGGTCTAGGAGCCAGGGGAAAGTGAGGGGGAGAAGAGAAGGAAGAGGATGGCATGGGGAAGCAGGAAGGGTGAGTCCGGGGAGGAACAGGGGATAATATACCATAATAGAAAGAGCCATTATAGGTTTGAGGATAGATCTGGCACTAGTGAGATTTCCAGAGATCTACAGGGATGGTTTCTCATCTATTTCTTTTGTTTAAAATGTCAGCATTAGTTATTAGGAAAATTACATGATTGCCAGGAGAAGCAGAGCCAAATATTTTTCTTCAGCCAAGAGTTTCACAACCATTTCCAGGAGACCTTCTTTTGAAGAACTGAGCTTGAACACACTCAAACTGAATGACCCCCATAGTAGGGAGACCATCATTCAAATCTTGGGATAAGGCAATGCCCCAATAATTCAAGGCAGATCATTCTTGATGCAAGCACACGAGGTCTATTCGGGGAACCCGTGCACTTTTGCCAAGCTTGTAACCCTCGCAGTGTCAGAGGGAGTAAATTTGTGTGCCACCACTGCCCGGCCCAGTAGGGCGCTTTTATTTTTATTTATTTATTTTATTTTATTTTCCAGTTTAAATTTAGATAAGAAACAAGGTTGCTTCACAAGTCAGTTTCAGGTCCCCCTCCCTTTCCATCCCCTCCTCCCGTGTCCTCCCCCCAACCCCCCTCCGTTATCCCCTCATTCCCCCAGGGAGGGTGAGGCCCTCCATGGGGGTGTCCATAGTCTGTCATTTCATATAGGACAGGGCCTAGACCCTTCCCCAAGATATCAGGGTGAGAGTGCACCTCACATTGTTCTATGGGAGTAGTAGGGGGCTTTTAAAAGGGAAAAAATCATAAAGAATGGAGGAGTTAGGTAAACACCATAAAGGATGGGGAAGTTAGGTGATAGCTCATACCTTAACGGGAAGGTCCTAAGTTATTTTGAGCAAGCATTCTTGGGGGAATTGTACAGTTAAACACTGATCAAGGCACCCGATGCATCAGGAATGTGGTGAGCTAGCTCCTGGATAAGTGTGTGTTATCTTTTATGTGTATCTTGAGGTCACCGTTTTCTCAGGAGAAGGAAGAAGAACAAGTTACTCTATGCTGGGCTGGTTGCTAGGGTTCTAAAAATGTTGAGTTGGGAATCTCAAGATAATGTCTGGATTTTGTGCTCGGGAACTCGATGGATTTGAGATCAGGGATTTGTTGGGTTAATGCTCAGTTGGTCAAGAACAGAGTGTGTTTATTTGTCTCTGGTTTATGGGACAAAATGTTTCTTTCACTGTCGTTTTTATCCCTTTGTCTCTGGTGTCAAAGTAGAGGTGTTTCTTTCAGTGGGTCTGCTTTCAGTGACGAAGTGTGTTCCTTTCACTAGGGATTCAAGGTCAGTGTGACTCTTTATGGCTTTTGCTTATGGTCCATTCTGTTCCTATTTCAGTGCCTCTGGCTTCAGGGTCAGGGTGTATTCCTTGACTGATCCATTTACCATAATCTCAGCAGTCCACAAATTTGTTTTTCCCCATGAGTTTACTGGTGCAAACAACAGGGAAACAGACAACATATTGCTTGTACATACTGTTGTCACAGTTACTATACTCTGCAGAATAAATACTGAAAGACCTCTGTATCAAAGTGCCAGACATTGAACTGAACCCTCTGCCCAAGAACCGGTGCCAGACCACTGGATGCAAATGCAAGAGGTGATTTATTGAGTACTCAGGTGCCTGGGGATGCTACTGCAACTCAGGTGCAGAGCATACCGGGCTTGCTGGGAGCACAATATTTATAGAGTTGTAATGGTTACATAAGTATCAGCATAGCAACAGGCATTTCATTGGCTCATCTTCGGGGCAGGAATAGTTCCCACGGACTAAGTTTCCTGGTATTACCTCATGAAAGACCCCGGCATGCTTCAGCAATTATTATCCGGGTCCCATGACTGCTCTGGTGACCACAGATCCTGTTTGACATTCTGCCAGCTGGGCGAGGCACCTGGTCTGGGTTTTTTAATTGGGCAACAGCCTGGCCTTGTTTTTCTTTTCCTAGGGTCCCTGGGTAGGGGTCTTTCAATATAATTGTCTGTTGGCTGAATTTCCCAGTCCAGCCGGGACCAAACATGGAGTGGAGACCAGTGAAGAATGAAAATAGTGGGGCAGGAGGCACGAGAGATAAAAACACAAGACAGGCAAGTGGCAATTTTATTTTTTGCTGGTCTAACTATACAGTCAGTTAAGCAGGTTTGGAAGGGGTAGGTTTTGGGGATAGTTGGCATGTAGCTGCAAAGGAGGCAGCATGTTAGAAAACCACAGAAGGAGGATGTCTGGTAGGGCCCAAATGGTGCAGGAACGGTTGCCTTGGAAACTGTGCCTCGTGGCTAGCCTAATGTGTATGTTTAGCCTTTGGGATTGAGCATGATAGGGGAGGTTTGTTTCTTGTTAAGGGCAACTATAAGCTTTAAGGGAACTGGCTGTATAACTGTTCTAATTAGCTTGGACTTGTGGCCAGAAGTTCTGTATGTCCTAGGAGGCAATTGGAGACTGGTTCCCAACACCTAAGATTATACCAAATCATTTTTTTTGTTTTGAGACAGGGTTTTCCTGTAGTGCTTTGGAGGTTGTCCTGGAACTCGTTCTATGGACCAGGCTAGCCTCAAACTCACAGAGATCTACCTGAATCTGCCTCTCAAGTTCTGGGATGAAAGGCGTGCACCACAATGCCTGGCCTATAACAAATATTTTATAATAAATACCTACTGTATATTTATTACAAAATAAAACCTTGAAAATACTCAAGACTGTTGTAATTTGGAAAAGATTCAACAGATTGATTGCACACATAGTTTTACATCTATACAGTACAAAACTTGAGCACACTGCCTCATTTATATGTTTTCACTGCAGTATCATTTTGTCATGATTTTGATACATACAAAAGGATTTGCACAATGACTGTATTCATAGAATATCCAGTATATGTTTTTTATGTGTTTGGAGATGACTGTTGCTTGCAAAGTCTTTACCACACTTATTACTTTCATTGTGTGTGGTGATGCTTTGTTTTTCCTTTTACAATAAAAGTTTGCCTGAAGATGAGCACCAGCCATTCTGGTTAGATTTACAGGCCAGGTACTGGTGGCACTTTAAATCCCAACAGTACGGAGATAGAGTCAGATGGGGCCGGTGACTTCAAGGCCACCATGTAATAGATGAGAATGAATCAACCTAAATGAGAACCAGAGCTGAGTGATGATAGCCCCAACTTAACCGCAGATCTAAGGAATTGGACACAGGAAAGAATGTGGCTGAGTGAAGAGAGGAATGTATGAAATTCAGGGATCAGTTTGAGGTTTAATAGAGATGGCATTCAGCGTGAAGATTCTAGGAGACAGGATACCACATTTGTTTGAATGATTTTGTTGTTATAGTGATTGATTGCACTGCTTCTCTGATCTTTCAGAATCTAGCTTGACACCTGACCCTGGAATTTATTGTTATAAAAAATAAAAATTCTTACACCAATAGGTTTTCCTCCATTATGTATGTTTTTATGTTTTTTAAGATTACTATGACAGGTGAGGGCTTTACCACACTTATTGCATTAATAGGGTTTCACTCCAGTATGTGTTCTTTTATGCACATAAGATAACTTTACTGAGCAAAGGCATTACCACACTGATTACATTTATAGGGTTTCTGTTCAGTATATGTTACTTTATGTCTGTGAAGATGACTATTCTGAGCAAATGCTTTTCCACACTGAAGACATTCATAGGGTTTCTGTCTAGTATGTGTTCTTTTATGCACTTGAGGAGAACTGTGCTGAGCTAAGGCTTTCCCACCCTGATTACATTCAAAGGGTTTCTCTCCAGTGTGTTTCCTTTTATGTACTTGAAGATTACTGTGCCGAGCAAAGGCTTTACCACACTGGTTACATTCATAGTGCTTTGCTCCAGTATGTTTTCTTCTATGCATCTGCAGAAGGCTGAGCTGACCAAAGACTTTACCAAACTGATTACCTTCATAGGGTTTCCTTACAATATGTGTTCTTTTATGCATTTGAAGATCAGTGTGGCATAGGTAGGCTTTACCACATTGATCACATTTATGGAGTTTCACTCCAGTCTGTGTTCTTTCTTCACGTGGATGCAGATATAACAAGAATTTATGACATTGAATATGTGCAGAAGGTTGCTTTCTCACTGGACGTCTTTCATGCCTGCAAGGATAATTGAGACATGTAAAAGATATACAATATTCATAACCTCTGAGAAGCAGTGGACTAGGGGGACAGAGAGGAAGGCAGGGGGCAAGGAGGCAAGTTGAGGGGTGGGAGACACAACTGTGGTTGGAATGTGAAATGAAATCATGATTAAAGAAATAAAAAACAAAACTGTTGAGTATTTATAACTATGAATAAATTTTACAGTTTGTTCTAATTTTAAAAGCTAATCAGATATTAAACTTATTTAATATTGTTTTAATTCATGGTATTACCCTTTAGTGAGGATTGTTTTCCATGTTTGAAGATGCCTGTCCTGTTAAGAACCTTTATTTCCTTGTTCACATCTATGGCACCTTTTTCTCCATGAGATTTTTCTCATATTTGAAGAGAACTGAAAGAATTAATACATTTACCTCACTTTTTACATTGACAACTTTTTCTCTACTGTGACCCCAACTACATTTACAAAATGAACAAAGACAATTACAAATATTTACATATTTCTTGTATGCATAGGGCATATCTGCCATATGAGAATGTTGATGTATTCCCAATGAAGCTGGAAAACCAAGTACTTGTAAACTTGAATCATCAATTCTGGTCGACATGAAGACTACTACATACTTCAACTGTTCTGGAAGTACATTACCCCTTTCCATGTGCCTATGTTTAGGTGGTTTGTAATCAGAGTCACATAAGATATACCTACTATAGGAAGGCTAAGAAGTAATAAGCTTTCAACACTGCAATCAGGCAGTTTGTCTTTCTCTTCTTCATGAACATAAGGTATAGGGATTAAGTATTTATATAACCACCTCCACATAAAATTATGATTTTAACCATCTATCTCACTCTACTTAGCAAAATCATAACATCTGTATGAGTAAAAGTAGCTTTACTGTAGACTACTTGCTTAGGAGAAGGGTTGGAAATAGACTTATCACTTTTTCAATATGTATATCTTCTGTAATATGAGTGGTATGAAACTACATGGATTTATAATTTTCATCAGCATACCTTTAATGGAACTATGACTCAAATGGTTTTAAGGCATTCATATCTTATCTTCCTTCCTAAAAGAGGACTTAAAACAATTAACTTACTGTCTGTTGAGGTATATGTATGTGTTCTCATGATAATTTAATAATAATCAATGCACTTTGTGATGCAACTATTTATAGTGCTGCTTTTCCTTGCAACTCCATATACATTAAAGTATCTTCACAGGCAAATTTATATCAGTATACACGTGAAAATTACCTTCCATGCCTTTGAGAATTTTGATGATGTTCTTTGATATTATTATCTTCCCATTTGTAGCCTAAAATATAATGCCAGAAAATGTATGATTTATGATTGGCTATTCCTTAATATTTAACTGATCATACTAAGTGATAATTAGAAACATGATTGATTTATTCAATCATTATTCCTCATTCTCACTCAAAATTACAGAAGGGCATCAATAACTAAGATACTGTTATTTAAAATAGTGAAAGAATATCCACAGTATTACCTCTAGCATTGAGGTTCATATATGTCTCCAGCATCACATCATTGTGGAGGTTCTTCTGTGAAGGATGCAGCAAAGCCCACTCTTCTTGAGTGAAGTTGATATGCAAATCTTGATAGGACAGTGCATCCTAAAATGTGCCATAAATGTATAAAACAAAAATGCATGATAAAGACACCACTGTAAATGTATAATTCTTTGACATTATACCTACATAATTATGCAGTTTCCCACAATTAATCTATGATGCAGGTATTATAATTAAGTCACTTTAGAAGGAGACTGATGGGGTTTTACCTCTATCATTCTAAATACTCTGAATGGGATATTATCTCTCAAGAGAAATGCCTAGTAACAGACACAGAAAGACATGTAAATAGATCAACAAACTGAAGATATATTAGAGAAATTGTGTGAATTATTACTTACTATAAAATGTTGAGCAAGCCTTTAGTCCCAACACTTAGAAGGAAGAGATAGGTATATCTGCCTAACATGCATAGTAAGAACCTGTCTACCATACTAAAATCAATGAAACAAACAATAAAAATAGGAAGAATTTAGTGGTGTATTTCTTCTGAAGTTCCTGTAAGAAGTTATGCATTCATTCCTGTTCTGTGTACATATTTATGAAACATGAAGTGCTCCAGTTTAAATTGTAATTTTAATAAATTTCACTACAAGGAACTGTGCATTTAAGCCTTTAATCATAGAAGGATGGAGACATTATCAATGTAAACATTGGTCATAAAAGTCAATACACAGTAGGAGAGATGCCACAGACATTAAGATGTCTTACTGTACTTATATATTGTGGCCTCACATGCCATTATTTATATCAAGGAGCACAATTATCCATTATACCAAACTCATGCATTATAAGATCCTCTTTTGACTACTACGAGGCCCAGGCACACATGACTTACACATCAATGTATGTATACAAAGTATTACATTCATTTAAATGATAAAAATAAATATAACAAGCAGGAAGAATGTCACACACATATTATCCAGTGACTCAGAAATGCTTGTAGGCTGGTAAATAGAATGACAACCTTTGCAAATTTAAAAATTCAAACTTGGGGTTAAGTTCATCAACACCGGAAATGCTTGATGTGTACAAACAATTACTCCCTAGACACATCACACACTGATAAGGATAAAAGACCCTAAAAACATTGTTCCAGCAGTAATCTCAACATTAGGGAGCAAGAGTCACATGAATCAGTGAATTCAAGGATGGCTTGGTCAATAAAGAGTTTTTTAGGACATCCAGTTTTATTTAGATAATCCTTGTCTTCAGAAACAAAACCCAAACCAACCAAATTAAAAAAAACAAATAGAACAGCAAAATGTCATGACATAAAACATCCCAGAAACCTATGACATTATGCAAAGGCCAAAACTTGCATTGACAGAAATAGAGGAAATGTGTTATAAGAGTAGCAGGATTTTCCAAGAAGTTATGGCTCACACCTGTATTCCCAGCACTTGGGAGACAGAGTCAGGGGATCACTGTGAGTTAAGTCAGGCTGGTCTACAATACAAGTTCTGTTACATAGAGAAACCGTATCTCAAAAAAAGCAAACGCAAAAAAAAAAACAAAAAGCAAAAAAAAACAAAAAACAAAAAGCAAAGTAGCAGGTCTATTTCCACATCTGTAAGATGTAAGTAATAATCATACTTAATAATATTCACCACTTGAAATGTACTTGAATGCACAAAAACAAATTGTTCTATTCTACAAAAAGATTTGTTGCTGGGCATTGGAGGCGCAAGCCTTTAACCCAGCACTCAAGAGGCAGAGGCAGGCAGAGCTCTGTGAGTTCGAGGCCAGCTTGGTCAACAGAGCAAGTTCCAGGACAGCCTCCAAAATAATACAGAGAAACCCTGTCTCAAAAGACAAAAAACAAAAAACCAAAAAAACAAAAGAAGATTCGGCTATAATTCTTGCTAAAGAACAGTATTTCTATAACTCATGCTATCATTATCAATTAGTTACTTTTCTCCTTCCATGTCAATAGATGAAAAAAAATTCTATTTTACCTAATACCTGACAAACTCTAGGAACTCTATTCCCAATACACATACCAAGTAGGCCCACTTTTATGACAAAATAAAAAGTAATTAATGTAATACAACTCTATCTAGTAAAAGACAAAACTTGAAATGCCCCAAAACACTGAAACCCAAAATACAACCTTTCACTACACCTTAATAACAAATATATACAATTTATAACACATTTTTAGGGGGTGGGACAGGGTTTCTCTGTGTAGCTTTGAAGCCTCTCCTGCAACTCACTCTGTAGACCAGGCTGGCCTCGAACACACAGAAATCCACCTGCCTCTGCCTCCCGAGTGCTGGGATTAAAGGCGTTTGCCACTACCACACAGCATTAGTTTATAGCACTTTTCATGACATAAACAATCCATGCGCTTCTAAAGGAACACTGTAATTTTTCAGAAGAATAAATATTAGACATTAATATGTTGGGGAACTGGACAGATGGCTCCGTGGTTAAGAGCACTGGATACTCTTCCAGAGGTTCTGAGGTTTACTTTTCAGCAACCATTTCCAGGAGACCTTCTGGACAAAGAAAAACAACCCTAAGGCAGGATGGTAACTAGATCCTATTTAGCAGAAATAAACAGTCTTCTAAGATATACATAATTTAGTTAAAACTAAAACTAGAATTTATACTATAGCCTTCATGAAAACTTTGATTTCATCTCACATGCACTTCACTCTTTTTCTCAAAACATGGGGAAAAATAAGAACAGAAGGAAAAAGCATGAAAAACCACATGTACAAAAGCATTTTCCTAATCAAAATTACACACATACATATCCTAAATAGTAATTTGCAGGCAACAAAAACCATGCTTGTAGAGGCAAAGATATATAGCTCATTGGTACAGAACTTGCTAAGGTATCATTCTGGATTCAACTATCAATATATCAAGAGGAAAAAGAAATATAATGTTTCACATAAATGACAGGCTTTTGGTCACAACACATTTAACTCTACTAAAGTTTAATTTATTGCTTTGTGGTTACTTAAGTAATTATAACTTAACCAATTATTTCATAACAACAAGTTTCTACCATTGAAATATATTCATGTACATAGTCAATAAGCTCTATAATAATCAGCATTTAATTTAAACAAATTCTTATTGGGGACACTGACACTGTTAGAAAGTATAAAGCACAAATACTTAAATCAGAATGTTGTCCATAAACATTTAAGAACATATAGTAAGAAAAAAAAGGTTATGAGTGGTAATACAAGGCATAATGACAAAGATAAAACCCACTCAATTAAGAGTTTTTCTTACTTTCTCAAACCTGCCTATTCGTCCAATCTCCTTGTAGCCAATTTTCTACTTGGCATCTTAGATTAAGACAAGATGATTTACACAGGGCTGTAATTAAACAATTAAAGTTATTTATCAACAATATGTACTAAACTGTAAATGTGGTGACTGCTTATTTTACATAGGTAAAATAAGGACAATAAGGTCTTCAATTTATACATTAGTCACCCAAATTCTCAATGATATACTATGCCTCTCTGAAAGTTTTATAGGAAAAACAATGCTCCAGTAACACTAAGGTTTACATTTACATCCCAAGTCTGGAGTGTTTTGTTTGTTATTGTTTTTCGACAATACCAACATGTAGCCCAACCTGGCCTAGGACTTGCTATAACGTCTCAGCCTCCTAAGTGCTGATATTACAGCTATGTGCCATCAAAACCAACTCCCTGAAACCTGACCTCTGATATCTAATTCTACACTATCAAAATATCCATTAGAAAGCATATTGTTGGGACATGCATGGTCCTGAAGGCTTTAGTCCCAGAACTTGGGAGGCAGGGGCAGGCAGATCTCTGTGAGTTTGAGACCAGTCTGATCTACAAGACCTAGTTCCAGGACAGCCTCCAAAGCCACAGGGAAACCCTGTCTCGAAACCCCCACCAAAAAAAGAATAGGAGCTGTAAATTCCAATGCCTGCTAATATAAAAGTAACACACAGACTCTAAATTACCATCCAAACAAACTGAAAAGTGAAGAATCAATATAGCTATTTTGGCAGAATTACAACCATGAAGGATTTATAACAAAGTAATTCAACTCAAACTTTCAAATGGCTGATTGCCTCTCAAACTCCTTTTCAAGAAGGAAGGAAGGAAGGAATGGAAAGAGAAAGAGAAAGAGAAAGAGAAAGAGAGAGCGAGCAAGCTAAGGAAGGCTAAGTTATATTTCATAGCTGATTGCTCATTATCATTAAAACAAAAATAAATTAAAAGAACATGGAAGCAGAGAAGTTAATTTGGGTCAGAAAGGTCATTCATTATACAGGTTGCCAAATCTGAACCAAAGCTCTCAATAAATTCCCAAACAATTTCCCATTTCCTAATTTCAACTTCTATCCCCAAATCCAAAATGCATACGAGTGGGGCAGTGGTGGCACACACCTTTAATTCCAGGACTTGGGAGGCAGAGGCAGGAGGATCTCTGTGAGCTGGAGGTCAGCCTGATCTACAAAAGCTAGTTGTAGGACAGCTTCCAAAGCCACAGAGATACCCTGTCTCAAAAAAAAAGAAAACATTAACTAGATGAATTTGGAAGGAATTATGTGAAGGTATTCATTTGGAGCAAATTTATCTACCAGGATATAATGTGCATGGCTTTCCAGAGATTATCTATATTTCAACAATCATCAGTTAATCTCATTATTTTGTTTTGTTTTCTAAGATAGGTGCTAGTCCTGGCTGGCCCGACTTAACAGGCAGACCAGGGTGACCTCATCAACCAGCCTATCTCCCTCCCACATGCTGGGATTAGAGGCATTCATCAAGCATACTCAGGTCTTCAATTCATTCTTTTAATTGTTTCAGTGTTTTATCTACATACATGTGTACCACTTGCAAGCCTGGTACTGTGGTAGAGAGGACAGAAGATGGTGTCAAATCCCCAGAATTACAGTTACATGCAGTTTGTGAACTGCCTGGTGTGTGCTGGGAATCAAACCTGAGTCCTCTAAAAAGGTTGCCAGTGTTAATAAGAAACCTGTGAGCTATTTCTACAGCCCATCAGTTTTTTATAAATGGTGATTAACACATACAGTTTGAGACAATCAAACAGGTTTATCAATCTCTACTGATTTATTGCTGAGGAGACAGAGAGCAGCAAGTTGGTCATGGACTAGACTGTTTAGCTGTAATGAAATACAATTTTAATAAACACCAGCTTTAAAAAGTTGAAAGAAAGAGCCAGGTGGTGATGGTGCACAACTTTAGTCCCAGCACTCAGAAGGCAGAGGCAAGAGGAGCTCTGTGAGTTTGAGGCCAGTCTGGCCTACAAAAAGAATTCCAGGACAGCCAGAACTGTTACACAAAGAAAGCCTATCTCGAAAATACATAGATAGATGGATGGATGGATGATGGATGAATGAATGAATGAATGAATGAATGAGTGAATGAGGAAAAGTCTAAACAACTGGACTTAATATTTTCAATCAAGTTAGTTAGGAAAAAACTCTTCACTCCTTTCATAAAATTTCATGTTCCTCTTTGACTCGTTAAAACTTTTTTATCTTTCTACCTCACAGTCTGAGGAAAACAAGATTTAACCACAAAATTACTCTTATTCAATTAAATACTCATTCCATTATTAATTTGGAAGACATTATCCTAGGTTATAGTGTTGGTACAAGAGCAAAGCTAGTGAAATTATTTCCTCTTCTACTGAAAATCAGAGATATGGATAGGGTACAGAATGTGAGTATCAGACAGGGTGTGATGGGCTGTGAGACAAGAGATGGTAAATATTAGAGACCATATATATTTGTGTAGGGAGAAAGAGTATGGGAATACAGGATTTAAAGACAATACAATAAAGAAATGATAAATGTTATTGTGTGAAAGTTGTTTTTTCCAAATTGAAACATTCCATCCTGAAGGGATGCTCCTTGAGTAGGAAAGTTAACAACTGAAGATAGCTTCAGGAAGTCCCTGAAACTCAAGATTCTCCTGTCAGAATAAAAAATCTGAGAGTACCTCTCAGATGGAATAAAGTTGAGTTGCAAGAAGTCTCTCAAAGGAGAAAATCTAGGAAAAAAACAAGAAAAACAGACTAGACAAGCTACCTGAAGAAGCAGAAACCAGTCTACCGGTCAATAAGAGGTTTAGACCAGGGTTACTTAGAAACTGTTGAGCTCCCTGCAGGCTGTACATGCAGTGTACTTCAGGTTTCCCAGTTTTTCTGAGTTGTCACCCATGCTGGAATAATCCTTGGTGACACACCTATCTTTGAGTCATTTCTGCTCCTGAAACCCCTCACCCATATTCCTGTAAGTAACCCCAATAAAACTCATTGGTTCACCAAGATGAACTTCAGTGGTATTCAATTTTGGTTAGTTGTAGGTTTCGTATCTGGAGTAGATAGTGTGTTCTCTCTCCAGTAAGTTTTAGCAAACAAGAGCTATATGATATGAATCAAATGACATGTTAATTATAACTGAATAGACAAAATTTTAATGATGAGCATAGATTGACAATAAGGACCAAAAACATCAAGTAACAAAAAAAGTAGTCTGCAGGCTGGTGCCACCAGATGGCTCAACAAGAGAAGGAGCCTACCACAAAGGTTTATGACCTCAGTTTGATCCCTGGGACCCACTTTATAGAAGAGAACTTCCATGAGTTATCCTCTGACTTCTACATGTGCACATTCACATCTACACACATATCTATACACACAAGTAAAATCAATAAAAAATTAAGATCAACAAAAAATCCAAAAAACTTAAGATCCAATAAATAGGACAATAACATCTGACTCTAATCCCAACACATTGGGGAGGTAGAGTTCAAGGTCATACAACACAAGGAGTAAGCCACCCTGGGCTACATGAGATCCTATCTAAAAAAAAAGAAAAGAAAAAAGCCAAAACAGCAGCTAGAAAGGTAACTCACGAGTTAAAGGCACTTGCTGCTCTGCTCTTCATAAAGACCTCGTTCAGTTCAATTCCCAGCACATGTTAGCTCACAACTACTTATAGAATCCAGTTCTAGAAGATAATACCCTCTTCTGGTTTACATAGGGAATATATGCAAATGGTACACATATACACACACACTCAGTCACCCACACATAAATAAAAATAAATTTCTAAACACAAAACAAATCAAAACCCCAAGAGCTATGCAATACAACAAAACCTGAATATTATGCAAAATAGTACTCAGTAAGGAAATCCACACCACTAAGATTGGGTCTGACCAACAAGCAACAGTAATTTTTCCTTATGATATATACAGAATGTGTCAGTGAAATTATTTAAGTACTAAGGGTTCAAAGAAAACCAGAATTAACTAGAGGGGAAAGCTGTTTATTAAAAAATTCTTTTTATTTGATAGTTTCATGTTACCCAGACTGGACTCAAATTCCCTGTATAAATGAGCTTGAACTCCTGCCCCAACTGCCTTACCTCCCAAGTGCTGGGATTTTACCCTCATAGCTGGTTTTAATCCTGCTTTTATTGAAAATATTCTCATTAAAGTTATAATCATGAGGTGGAGAGTGCTTGCCTGTCATCCATGAGTCCTGGACTCTACCCTCAGCACTGACAGAGAAAACAAGGAGGGAACAGAAAACCATATTCATGCACACAGAAGAAAATGTCTTCAGGAACATGAGGCCAAAATGTCTACAGTAAAGTACTTGAGAGGTGGTAAATCTTAATTTCCTTAAATTTGAGTTTTTACAAAAAATTTAAACAAAAATGTAATATACAATGCTTTTATAAGGGTGGTTAAGGAAGCTATATCTATCTTGAAAAATAATGAAAGATTGATGAGAGCAAAGGCTGTTTTTATTGATGGGAGGCAGAAAATAAGACAAAAGAAAAAATGAACAAAATATATACTCAGGAGACAATAGATACATTACCACACAAGACACAAAAACCTCCTTTGTGCTCATTTAAAATAACAATTAGAATGAAAAACAAAAAATGGTATAAATAAAGTCACCCCAATACATTAAATAGTACAACTTATTTTTAGTCACTTTAAAACTCAATCTGTGTGAGTCTATAAGAGAGGGTAACTAATAAACATTGGGTAGGTTGAAATGTATTTTATACTTACTTACAAAGGTGCCTTAATAAAATAGCTCTGATTGGAATAGTCTGTGCAAGTGTTTTCTCTGGGAAGTTAACCTTGTCCAGCCTCCATTACTACCTTCATCCCAACCTGGCGCAAACAAACCAACAGTCATCTACCCTCTGTGGGTAGATAAAACACTTATCTAGAAACTGTAAAAATACATTCCTGCATAATCCATAAGCACATATTACAATAATGATCTTGTGAATCCCCATGTTAGACTTTTTGCAATATGAAGTATGCACACTGAACAAGCAAACCCAGACAAGATAAGATATTGCATACCCCATTAGAAGCCTTCTTCTTTGCTTTCCACTCATCCAATTGTGCCTATGTCTTTGTATCAATTTTGACAAGTAGCTTTGTGGGGACACCAGACCTTGAGCAGAGACCCACTTCCCCTTCGGCCTGGGAGTAGGCAGCTGTAAGATAATGTTTAATAAAAACATGTTTACTAAAAACAATACAATGCCCGGGGCAATAAGTTCCTGGAAAAGGCCTGCCCACAGAAACTGCCCTGACCTCGACCTTGTCAAAAGACTAACAGCACCTTCAGACCCACCCACATCCACCTCTGATGTCAGGGCAGAACCAGCCAGGGTAGAGGAGAGAGCAGAAGCTTCTCTGGAGTGAGCCTTTCTTAGGATGTTTTCTTGAACCTTTTTGGGGCCTGCTTAAAGTTTTCTTTACATCATTGAACGAGTCTCTGTGTTGTCAATCCCCGACACCCTCCGCACATTCTCGGACACAGGCTGCGTGGCAGATGTGACATAGCTTCATCTCTCCAATCTGAAGGTCATGCAATAATCTGACAGCACCGAGGGTAGATTCAGGCTGTTTATACTCACAAAATCCAAAAGCTAGCAATAAAAAATTGTGATAAATATTAAGTTATAAAAAGTAAAAAATACAGCAAAGTAAAATGACTAAAGACATTACTTATGAGGGTACTGATGTCATTACTCCAATCCTGCTCTTTAGCCCTCTAATAACAATTTCACATTTAACATCAGTAAACTGACTGTGTGTGTGTGTGTGTGTGTTATATAAATAAAAAACAAGACGAAAGGAGAAAAATTGAAAGTAAGTACATTATTTAACTAAGAGCAAATGAGGACTACAATAGCTATCAAAAGACAGAACAAATTCCCAATATAGAAAGCTCATACAGATCCTGAATGAAATAAACATTTAAAATCTAACAATAGAGAACCATAAACAAGCACTTAAATATTAACTGGACAACATGATTATATTTTTCTATATTAGGAAAAACAACCAGTATTTTTAGGTATTATGAATTTATTTTGGATATTTTTCCTATAGCCCCCTTTTTCCCAACAAGGAAAAGGAGCAAAACAAAATTTTTATGATTCAGAATTTATACTAAAATATAGAAAGAGAAAAAGCCAGGCATTGTGGTACACACCTTGGATCACAGCACTTGGAGGAAGAGGCAGATCAGGGAGAATTTCAGACCAGGCTACAGAGTACAAGGACAGTGAGGGCTACAAAGAGAAAAGACTAGATAGATAGATAGATAGATAGATAGATAGATAGATAGATAGATAGATAGATAGATAGATAGATAGACAGACACAACAAAATGACCAGTGAAATGACTGACTTTAAACTGATAATTATTAAAGTTGTATGATGATAACCTTGGAGTTGTTGCTCCATCTCAATTTTATACATGTATAAATTATCCATAATAAAGATATTTCTAAATCAATTGCATATATGAAACACTATACTTAATCCATAGTACCAAAAGGAGAAAGAGGGTCAGGGATTAAACAGTGATTCTGTCTAGAATGAAAGATAATTTACTTCAAAAGCAATAGGTCTTTGCGGCTGGGAAGCAGCTGCCATAGAAGTGTGAGGACCAGAGTTAGGATACCTAGTACTCAGCTCTGTGTTGGTGGCCCACGCCTTTAATCCCAGCACTCGGGAGGCAGAGGCAGGTGGATCTCTGTGAGTTCAAGGCCAGCCTGGTCTACAGAGCGAGTTCCAGGACAGCCTCCAAAACAATACAGAGAAACCCTGTCTTGAAAAACAAAACAAAAATAGGATAGCAAGTACTCACACAAGAGCAGATGTAACACAGCAAACTCTAGTAATCCCAGCAACCCAGAGGCAAACATGGGGAAACCCTGGCCAAGCTGGCTAGCTATACTAACTAGAATCTACAAACTCCAAGTTCAGCAATAGACTCTAAATAAAGTAGAACAAAGTTAAGACCTAAGAAACAAATCAACCATGCCTAGATATACACAACAAAAAACAGCAGCTAAAGCTGGGCAGTGGGAGTACATGGCTTTAATGCCAGCACTTGGAAGGCAGAGGCAGGCATATCTCTGTGAATTCGAGGCCAGTCTGATCTGCAAAATGAAATCCAGTATAGCCAGGACTACACACAGATAAACCCTGTCTCAAAAGAGATGCTTGTCATTGCAGGGGACCCAGTTAAATTCCCACCACACCCATTAGCAGCTCATAATCATCTAGAACAGCAGGTTCAGGGAATCTGACACTCTCTTCTGGTGTCTGCAAAACTGAAAACAGGAGGTGCATACATATAGGCACATATTCACATACACAAAGTAAAAATAAATGATCTCGATGGACAGTGTTGACCTACACCTTTGATCCCAGCACTCAGGAGGCAGAGCCAAGCAGATCTCTTGTGAGTTCAAGGCCAGCCTGGTCTATAGAGTGAGTTCCAGGACAGGCTCCAAAAGTACAGAGTGAAACCCTGACTTGAAAAACAAAAACAAACTAATAAATACATAAATCTCAATAAATAAATGATAAGTCATGTGCTATCTTTCTTCTGTTCCTGAGCTCTAATCAATCCAACTGGACAAGACAGCCTTCCTTTCGTACTAAAAGGGCCTTAAACATGCAAGAACTAGTGGCAGAATTAGAGACAGCACAGCAATTAAGAACACAACACACTTGTAACAGAAGACAGATTCCCAGGACCCTTGTCACGCAGCTGGAAAGCAGCTATAACACCTTCTCCAAGGGATCTCTTCCAGCTTTGGTGGGCACTGCACTCACATGCAGAAGGAGGCTGAGGTAGAGCAAACAAGCTTAATGGCAGCCTGGGTCACAATGTGAGACTCAGGTTCAAAATACCACCACCACAAAAAGAAAAAGCTTAGCAAGATCATGCCAGCAACTGAGCTTGTTAAAATGAAATACGAAGTCTCCCATAAACATGAGACATAATACAAATTGCTTAAACAAAAAACATAAAGCCTTAACCAGTCAGTGGTGTCACACTTTAATCCTATCACTCAGGAGGCAGTGTTTGAGACCAGCCTGATCAACAGAATGAGTTCCAGGACAGCCAGGACTACAAAAGATAACCCATCTAGAAACATCAAAAATGAGCCAGGCAATCTTATAACATGACTTTGATCACAGCACTGGGGAGGAACTGGCAAGGAAGATCTCTGAATTTAAGGCTAGCCTTGTCTAGAAACCAGGTCTACAGAGTGAGTTCCAGGGCTGGCTTCATAGCTACTGAGAAATGCTATCTTGAGAAAACAAAAGAGAAAACCCATGAAGCATTAAGAAAAAAGAAAAAGGAGCCTTACTGACTCCTAACAGAAGAAAACAGGAGGGGGAGTATATTCTTTTTCATTTATTCTATGAATTGTTTTAATAATGTCATATAGGATTGTGTATGACTGATCACAGTCATTTTGGACAATGTATTGCTTCCCTTGGACTGAATCTCTGCCCCCAGTCCTCATTAATAAATCTTATATCCTATTCCTAGTACCTCAAAACCAAAATGAGAATTGTGACTCACAATTCTTAATAATGTTTTAGTCTGCATAAAATAAAGAATCATCACCTGGCAGAGCCTGCAGATCGCCTGGGAACTGCACAGAGCTCCCAATCCCGGCGGGAGCATCAGGTAAACAGGCCAGCTTCCCGGCCTGTGTTCCAGAGCCTGCAGATCGCCTGGGAACTGCACAGAGCTCCCAATCCCGGCAGGAGCATCAGGTAAACAGGCCAGCTTCCAGGCCTGTGTTCCAGAGCCTGCAGATCGCCTGGGAACTGCACAGAGCTCCCAATCCCGGCAGGAGCCAAGCACCCCAGACTCCAGATCTTCTCTCCCACCAACGATTCCAGGAAAGGAGAGGAGGCTGGGCGCACAGGGAAGTAGCTGTCCCTCTGGCATCATCAGGTAAACAGGCCAGCTTCCCGGCCTGTGTTCCAGAGACCTGCAGATCGCCTGGGAACTGCACAGAGCTCCCAATCCCGGTGGGAGCATCAGGTAAACAGGCCAGCTTCCCGGCCTGTGTTCCAGAGCCTGCAGATCGCCTGGGAACTGCACAGAGCTCCCAATCCCGGCGGGAGCATCAGGTAAACAGGCCAGCTTCCCGGCCTGTGTTCCAGAGCCTGCAGATCGCCTGGGAACTGCACAGAGCTCCCAATCCCGGCGGGAGCCAAGCACCCCAGACTCCAGATCTTCTCTCCCACCAACGATTCCAGGAAAGGAGAGGAGGCTGGGCGCACAGGGAAGTAGCTGTCCCTCTGGCATCATCAGGTAAACAGGCCAGCTTCCCGGCCTGTGTTCCAGAGCCTGCAGATTGCCTGGGAACTGCACAGAGCTCCCAATCCCGGCGGGAGCATCAGGTAAACAGGCCAGCTTCCCGGCCTGTGTTCCAGAGCCTGCAGATCGCCTGGGAACTGCACAGAGCTCCCAATCCCGGCGGGAGCCAAGCACCCCAGACTCCAGATCTTCTCTCCCACCAAAGAGACCAGGAAACTACAGGAACCAGGGAGACCAGGGGAGTAGCTGTTCCGGATCAGGTACAACAGGACCCAGCATAGGGTCCAGGGGACCAGGTAGGAGGCTAAGCGCCCCAGATTCCTGTTCTTCTTCTCTACCCACGGACCAGCATTTGGACAAGGCATAGAAGAACCACCAGATTACTGGACTTACTAGCACCCACCAAAGGGAACTCTGGTCCCCAGACCAGGAAGGGGCTCTTTCTGCACCCACTAAAGGAAGAGATGGGAAAGAGACAATACAAAAACACAGTCAGCAACAGAAAAACAAATATGACACCGCCAGATTCTAGAGACTCCACACCAGCAAGACCCCAATATTCCAACGCGAAGGAAGCAGAAGAGAACGATCTTAAAAGCACTTTCATGAAAATGATAGAGGCCCTAAAAGAGGATATTGGAAAATCCCTCAAAGAAATGGAAGAAAAAACAAACCAAAAAATGCAAGAAATGGAAGAAAAAACAAACCAAAAAATGCAAGAATTGGAAGAAAAAACAAACCAAAAACGGCACGAAATGGAAGAAGAAATGAAGCAAAAAATGCAAGAAATGGAAGAAAAAGCAAAGCAAAAAATGCAAGAATTAGAAGAAGAAACATACCAAATAAGGCAGGAAATGGAAGAAGAAACAAAGCAAAAAATGCAAGAAATGGTAGAAAAAACAAAGCAAAAAATGAAAAAAATGGAGGAAGAAACAAACCAAAAAAGGCAGGAAATGGAAGAAGAAACAAAGCACAAAATCCAAGAAATGGAACAAAAAGCAAACCAAAAAATGCAAGAAATGGAAGAAAGAACAAACCAAAAAATTCATAAAAGGCAACAAACGGACGAACAGATAAACAGAAAATTGCAAGAAGCAATGCAAACGCTGCAAGGGTTGAAAACTGAAATAGAGACACTAAAAAAAACACAATCTGAAGAAAGGCAGAAAATAGAAAAGCTGGACAAACAGTCAGGCACTACCAATACAAGCATTACCAACAGAATAGAAGAGATGGAAGAGAGAATCTCAAGTGTTGAAGATACATTAGGAGAAATGGATTTATCAACCAAAGAAAACCTTAAATCCAACAAATCCTTAACACAAAACATCCAGGAATTATGGGACACCATGAAAAGACCAAACCTAAGAATAATAGGTATAGAAGAAGGAGAAGAAATCCACCTCAAAGGGGCAGAAGGCATATTCAACAAAATCATAGAAGAAAACTTTCCCAACCTTAAGAAAGACATGCCAATGAAGGTACAAGAAGCCTACAGAACACCAAATAGAGTGGACCACAAAAAAAATCCCCTCGCCACATAATAATCAAGACCCCAAACATACAGAATAAAGAAAGAATATTAAGAGCAGCTAAGGAAAAAGGTCAAGTAACATATAAAGGCAGACCTATCAGAATTACACCTGATTTCTCCATGGAAACTCTGAAAGCCAGAAGGTCCTGGATAGATATTCTACCTACACTAAGAGACCATGGATGCCAGCCCAGACTACTATACCCGGCAAAGCTCTCAATCACTATAGACGGAGAAAACAAGATATTCCATGACAAAACTAGATTCAACCAATATGTGTCCACTAACCCAGCCCTACAGAAAATTTTGGAAGGAAAACTCCAACCCAAGGAAGCTAACTACAACCAGAAAAACATAAGCATTAGAGAATCCCTCTCTACCAACAGCCAAAAGAACAAAGGGGCGAAATTCCACCCATAATTCCACCAACAACAACCATCGCAAAGCGAAGAAGGATGAGCAGTCAATGGTCATTAATATCCCTCAATATTAACGGCCTTAACTCACCCATAAAAAGACACAGACTAGCAGAATGGATTCGAAGACAGAACCCTTCCTTCTGCTGCATACAAGAAACACACCTCACCCTCAAAGACAGACATTACTTGAGAGTTAAAGGTTGGGAAAAAATTTTTCAATCAAATGGACCCAAGAAACAAGCAGGGGTAGCAATCCTAATATCTAACAAACTAGACTTTAAAATAAAATCAATCAAAAGAGATGAAGGAGGTCATTACATACTCATCACAGGTGAAACCCACCAAGACGAAGTGTCTATCCTGAACATCTATGCCCCCAATACAAAGGCATCTACATTCGTTAAAGAAACATTATTAGAACTTAAATCTCATCTAAAGCCCCACACAGTTATAGTGGGAGATTTCAACACACCACTCTCACCACTAGACAAGAATACCAGACAGGAACTCAACAAAGAAGCAAAGGGTCTAATAGAAGTAATGACCCAACTGGGATTAACAGATATCTATAGAACATTTCATCCACATAAAAAAGAATATACCTTCTTCTCACCACCACATGGAACCTTCTCAAAAATCGACCACATACTTGGCAACATATCAAACCTCAGCAGCTACAAAAAAATTGGAATAACTCCATGCATCTTATCAGACCACCATGCCTTAAAATTAGAATTCAACAACAACACAAATTGCAGAAAACCTACAAACTCATGGAAATTGAATAATGCTCAACTGCACCATCCCTGGGTCAAAGAGGAAATAAAAAAAGAAATTAAAGACTTCCTCGAATTCAATGAGAATGAAGACACAACATACCCAAACCTATGGGACACTTTGAAAGCAGTGCTACGGGGAAGTTCATAGCACTAAGTGCTCACATGAAGAAACAGGAAAACAGTTATACCAGAGAATTAACATCACAGCTAAAAGCTCTAGAACACAAAGAAGCAAACTCCCCCAGGAGGAGTAGACGCCAGGAAATAATCAAATTGAGGGCTGAAATCAACAAAGTAGAAACCAGGAAAACAATACAAAGAATCAATGCAACGAAGAGTTGGTTCTTTGAGAAAATCAACAAGATAGACAAACCTTTGTCCAAACTTACCAAACAGCAGAGAGTGAACACGCAAATTAACAAAATCAGAAATGAAAAGGGGGACATAACAACAGACTCTGAGGAAATCCAGAGAATCATTAGGTCATACTTTGAAAACCTGTACTCCACAAAATTCGAAAATTTAAAGGAAATGGATGACTTCCTGGACAGCTATCATTTGCCAAAACTAAATCAAGAACAGATAAGCAATTTAAATAGACCTATAACCCCTATGGAAATAGAAGCTGTCATCAAAAGTCTCCCAACCAAAAAAAGTCCAGGTCCAGATGGCCTCAGTGCAGAATTCTACCACAAATTCAAAGAACAGCTTATACCAATTCTTCTCAAAGTGTTCCACACAATAGAAGCAGAAGGGTCTTTGCCAAACTCTTTCTATGAGGCTTCAATAACCTTGATCCCCAAGCCACACAAAGATACAACCAAGAAAGAGAACTTCAGACCAATATCCCTCATGAACATTGATGCAAAAATACTCAATAAAATACTGGCAAATCGGATCCAAGAACACATCAAAACAATCATTCACCACGATCAAGTAGGTTTCATCCCAGGGATGCAGGGATGGTTCAACATACGAAAATCCATCAACGTAATCCACCATATAAACAAGCTGAAAAACAAAAATCACATGATCATCTCACTAGATGCTGAAAAAGCCTTTGACAAAATCCAACACCCCTTCATGATAAAGGTCTTGGAGAGATCTGGGATAACAGGGACATACTTAAACATAATAAAAGCCATATACAGTAAACCAACAGCCAACATCAAACTAAATGGACAGAAACTCAACGCAATTCCTCTAAAATCAGGAACAAAACAAGGCTGTCCACTCTCTCCATACCTTTTCAACATGGTACTTGAAGTTCTAGCTATAGCCATACGACAACAAAGGGGGATCAAGGGGATACAAATTGGGAAGGAAGAAGTCAAACTTTCACTGTTTGCAGACGATATGATAGTTTACATCAATGACCCAAAGAACTCTACCAGGGAACTCTTACAGCTGATTAACACCTTCAGCAAAGTGGCAGGTTACAAGATCAACTCAAGAAAGTCAGTAGCCCTACTATATACAGATGATAAAAGGGCTGAAAGAGAAATCAGAGAAACATCACCCTTTACAATTGCCACAAACAATATAAAATACCTTGGGGTAACGCTAACCAAACAAGTGAAAGACCTGTATCGTAAGAACTTTGAATCTTTAAAGAAAGAAATTAAAGAAGCCCTCAGAAAATGGAAAGATCTCCCATGCTCTTGGATAGGTAGGATCAATATAGTAAAAATGGCAATCCTGCCAAAAGCAATCTACAGATTCAATGCTATCCCCATTAAAATCCCAGCACAATTCTTCACAGACCTTGAAAGAACAATAATCAATTTTGTATGGAAAAACAAAAGACCCAGGATAGCCAAAACAACCCTGTTCAACAAGGCAACGTCCGGAGGCATCACTATCCCTGACCTCAAGCTCTATTATAGAGCTATAGTCCTGAAAACAGTTTGGTATTGGCACAAAAATAGACAGGCAGACCAATGGAATCGAATTGAAAATCCGGGTATTAACCCACACACGTACGAACATCTGATCTTTGACAAAGAAGCTAAAAATATACAATGGAATAAAGAAAGCATCTTCAACAAATGGTGCTGGCATAATTGGAGACTGGCATGTAGAAAAATGCGGATCGATCCATGTTTATCGCCATGCACAAAACTTAAGTCCAAATGGATCAAAGACCTCAACATAAATCCAGCCACACTGAACCTCTTAGAAGAGAAAGTGGGTGGTACCCTTGAAAGAATTGGTACAGGAGACAGCTTCCTGAACATAACACCAGTAGCACAGACAGTGAGATCAACAATTAATAAATGGGACCTACTGAAACTGAGAAGCTTCTGTAAGGCAAAGGACACAGTCAGCAAGACAAAAAGGCAGCCCACAGAATGGGAAAAAATATTCACTAATCCCACATCTGACAGAGGGTTGATCTCCAAAATTTACAAAGAACTCAAGAAGCAAGTCTCCAAAACAGCAAAGGACCCAATTAAGAAGTGGGCTGCAGAACTAAATAGAGAGTTTTCAATAGAGGAGTCTAAAATGGCTGAGAGGCACTTGAGAAAGTGCTCAACATCCTTAGCCATCCGGGAAATGCAAATCAAAGCAACTCTGAGATACCATCTCACTCCTGTCAGAATGGCTAAAATCAAAAACACCAATGACAATTTATGCTGGAGAGGATGTGGTGAAAGGGGACACTCCTCCATTGCTGGTGGGAGTGCCAACTGGTTCAGCCACTTTGGAAAGCAGTATGGAGATTCCTCAGAAAAATGGGAATAAACCTACCACAAGACCCAGCAACTGCACTCTTAGGCATATATCCAAAAGATGCCCATTCATATAACAAAGATGTCTGTTCCACTATGTTCATAGCAGCTTTATTTGTAATAGCCAGAACTTGGAAGCAACCTAGATGTCCCTCACCCGAAGAATGGATAGAGAAAATGTGGTACATCTACACAATGGAGTACTATTCAGCAGAAAAAAATAATGGAATCATGAGATTCGCAGGCAAATGGATGACACTAGAAGAAACCATCCTGAGTGAGGTAACCCAGTCACAAAAAGAGAAACATGGCATGTACTCTCTCATATATGGATTTTAGACATAGATCTGGGGAGTGCCAGCCTACAATCCTATTGCCAGAGAGTCTGGGAAACAGAAACTTCATTTACTGGCTGGTTAAGTACTGAGCTGAACTCAAGAAAGCCAGTATCAGAGAGGAGGACTGATGATCAAAGGGATTAAGACTGGGCTGGTTGAACCCCAGAAACAGCTGACCAGACAAAGGTTAACTCTTGAATCCCAGGCATCAGCCTGGGAATCCAGCATGGGACTGATCAAGACCCCCTGAATCTGGGTGTCAGTGAGGAGGCCTAGGTAATCTATTGAGCCTTGGACAGCAGATCAGTACCCATCCCAAGTATACACACGGACTTTGGACTCCCATTGAACAATGTGAGGTGCACTCTCACCCTGAACTCTTGGGGAAGGGTCTAGGCCCTGCCCTATATGAAATGACAGACTATGGACACCCCCATGGAGGGCCTCACCCTCCCTGGGGGAATGAGGGATAACGGGGGGGATGGGGGGAGGGCACGGGAGGAGGGGAGGGAAAGGGAGAGGGACCTCGTACTGACTTGTGAAGCAACCTTGTTTCTTATCTAAATTTAAAATGGAAAATAAAAAAATATTAATAAAAAAAACAAAAAAAAACAAAAAAAAATAAAGGTTGATGCCAAAAGGAGGCATTTTCAAAGGATTGAAGAATGTAAACCTTTGCTGACCATTATCTCTGACATCTATGAGAATTGTAAAGAAAAAAATTACCTTCTCTGCTCATATCGGTTTATGCCCAGAGTCCTCAACAGTATCCACTAGTTTGTGAAATAGTTTTAAGCACTTTAAATTCCTGTATATTATATAGAGAATAAGAACTATCATCTACACCTGCTGAGGGCATGATGGACCTTATAGACTTTTAACATGTATTTCCTCTCTTAATTAATGTATCAACTTCATGTAGCATAATGATCTTAAAAAAAAACAAAAAAAAAACAAAAAAAAACAAAAAAAAAAAACAAAAAGAATCATCACCTGTTAAAAATCTTCTAATGAGCCCGGGGTTGGTGGTCCACACCATTAACCCCAGCACTCAGGAGGCAGAGGCAGGCAGATCTCTGTTAGTTCATGGCCAGCCTAGTATACAGAGCAAGTTCTAGAACAGCCTCCAAAACCATACAGAGAAATCCTTTCTCAAAAAAAAAAACAACAAAAAACTTCTAATGATCAAAATATACTGTATGAAAGCACTTAAAATACTTTTAACCTGTTTACTAAGTACTTACAAAATCACAACATATTAACTCACACATTATTAATGAGAAAGCAACACTCTTATTATGGTGAGTTTTGATCACTTTAAGTAACTCAGCATCACCAAAACTAGGAATAAAGACAACATGAAACACTTGTGTAAAAAATATGTGATTTGAAACTGAACAAATACTAAGCAATCTCAAGCTCTGAGAAATACTTTATAAAAGATCTAGACTTGTGTCAGGGAAACAAGTAGAATAAATAAATGAATAAAATAAAACCAGAGAACTTGTTCTGTATTATACTATCTAAAGGAGGAACATGATTAAATAAGACATGAACTCCAAATGCATGCCACCAAACCTGGCAACTATAAAGGCTCTTTTCCCCAATGTTATTTTAATAACTCTGTAATGAAGTTATGATTATTGTGAGTCACTTTCTTAAACTTCTGTGGAAATGTATAGAATACATTTTTAATTAAAACTGAATATTTAAATCTAATTAACTTGTAAGCCAATGATACATATCATTGCCTAAATTCTTGCTTTATTCAACTTAAACAAGGAACTGGGCAAGGCATTATGAAAACCAAAGAAGAATTCTTCCTGCATCAAAGAGGAACTGGGTTTCTTTTACACAACGAAAAGCTGTGACATGTGCCCAGGATATTGTAGAATCAGATATTGCTTCTGTTCACTGACAAGCCTACTATCTAGAGAGGAAAACAAGTTACTTTTTACACTGGTTACATGTTAAAATAAAACTTTTAGCCATGCTGGATTAACAAATCATTAAAGCTAATTTCACCTGTTTCTTGTAACCCTTACAAACGTGTCTGTTGGAACATTTAAAACTAATATTTGTGGTTCACGTCTTTCAACGGTACAATGCGACTACAAATTGTCATTCCAAGTCGCTGACCACGCTTTCCCCTCCCTGAGACCTCCCTGACTTCTCAGCTTCTGTGACAGTGCACTACAGTGACTCTACACTCATCCTCAGCTGCCTCCTTGCCCTCTTCCACCGGGCTCTTTGTGAGTTCCTAAAGCGTCCACCCAGTTTGCTACTCCAACATTTGCTTAAGTGACCCAGGTTTACACTTCACAACTCTGACCTCAGGCCATCTTCACCCGCTGACACTTCAAACCACTTACTAACTTCCTTATTTCTCTCTCATTCTCCAAACTTGAACTCAATCTTACACTGTAGCTGAACTGCTCGCCTGTCCTGCTCACGTTTCTTCTGCACTTCTGTTACTTTAGCTCTCATCTCCCCTAATCATGTGAAAGTTACCTCAATTCTCCTGTGCACTCCAGCCTCACTACCAGACCAATGTGCCTGAAGCAAACCTCTGTCCATGGCAGTGCCCCATTTGACAGGGAAGGAAAAGTAAACACTAAAGCTGCCTACAAGCATCTGGCACACACATGCACCCTGACAGTTCTGATGAAGGAACTAGTGCCCTACGACTCTGCCTGGCCATGTAGACACAGAGAAGTTAGCCCCGAGTGCCACGCACTTTTGGACTGGACACTCTGGGAAGCAGATGCAGAGTTTCACCAGTTGCTCAAGCAGACTCAGCCTAGGGCGCTTCTTCTATCTCCTGCCCCATCCACTCCTGTATGGACGGCCACCACCGATGGCAGCTACCTGCTCCAGGCTGCCCGGGAAAGCCAGCAATTCTGGACCAAAGCTCGAAGGGGTCACACTCAGCCTGGCTGTGCCAGAAGAGCCCCGAGAAACTGGTGGCCTCCGGTTTCCTATGCAGGGTTCCTCTGTCTCTGCCTGGTCTGACCCCGCCCTCATCCTCGAGGATGCCTGCTGTGAGGCCCACAGACTCAGGCCCTGGCCCTAGGCCAGCACCAGCAAACACTGCTGGCAGGGACACCATCAGCCCTGCACATTCCTGGCACGCACCTTCTCTCTCCATGCCCGGGCAGTCTACTCGCATCCCAGGTTTCTGCCTCAGCTGCCACTGTTGTTTCCCACCAGAACTCGCAGCCCACAGAGCAGGTCGTCCCAGGCCCCACCCTAGAGGCCTCATCAGTGTCGTAATTTCCGGCCTCTGTGATGTTGGCCACTAGCCAGGGAGAGGACTGAGCACCAGGGATGACACCAATTGGCAAGCTAAGCAATAGTGGAGAGACCACCTCGAATGCCCATTCCTGATAATGAACTTGATGTCTGTAACCATCCTGGAGCCTTCATCCAGTGACTGATGGAAGCAGAGGCAAACACCAACAGTTAAACCCTGAACTGAACCCATGGAACCCAGTGACAGAGAGAGAGGAGCGATGAGCAAATTGGCAAAGAATGGGCTGGCAAAACCAGCAGAGACCACTGATCCGAACAGGGGAGAACTCTTGGACCCCAGAACAACAGCTGGGAGGCCAGCATGGGACTGATCCAGACCCCCTGAATGTGAGTGTGAGGAGAGTCAGTGAGGAGGCTTGGGCAACCTATGGGGCCCTGGGCAGTGGATCAGTGTTTATCCCTGGCACACAAACGGATGTTGTGTGTCCATAACACAAAGAGGGATGCCCTCTCAGCCTGGACTCTTAGGGGAGTACCTGGACCCTGCCCTGAGTGAAATGACAGACTCTAGATATCCCCTATGTGGAAGGAAGTGGCGGTAGGGTAGGAGGCTTGGGGGTAAGGTGGGGAGTGCGGTAGGAGGGAAGGGAGAGGGAACTGGGATTGACATGAAAAGCAAGCTATTTAAAATTAAAATAATAAAAGAAAAATGGGAACTTCAGCTTCTATGGCTGTATTGATAGAACAGTTATTAGAATTTTTAAAGAGACAAGGTACCAGCATTAAGCAGAAGACAGATAAGATTCTATTTAAACTTTGGGAAAACAAGTCCATGGTTTCTACACTCCAGAAGACTTAATATTCATGATTGGGAACAAGTTAAATATGACCTCCAAAAGGCTATTCAGAATGAAAGACCAGAATGTTTTCCTATTGCTGCCTTTCCCCGTTCGAGATTGTTGAAAGATGCCCTATGGAGTGATATTGCTAAGATGAAGAAACAAAAGTCTGATCTTGAAAAAATATTTAAAAATACCAAGTAAGAACAGTTAGTAAATTACTGCCCATGTTTAACTTTAAACTGAACTACTAGTGCTTGGTTACCATTGTGCCATGCTACATTACAAGGAGTGGATATGACTGTAGCTCCTGAGTGTAGCTCAGAACCTCTCAAAAGCAGAGATAATGAGGGGCACACAGAACTATTTACCACTAAAAAAGTTATTACCACTCAAAAAATTCTGTTACCCACATGTCAGAAAATTGGACAGGACTGTGTCATTTTTAGCTGGGGCTATTGTGACTAATCCTCCACCCATATGGCCTAATCCAAACACTTGGAAGTCAAAGTTACCCATGTGGGTAGAACAATGGCCCTATGTAAAATAAAACTGGATGCTGCTCATCAGCTGGTTCAAGAGCAATTGGAGCCTGGACATATTGAACTTTCCACCTCCAATTTGAATGTACCTGTTTTTGTTATAAAAAATGGTACCTGTTACAGCATTTGCGAGAGGTAATTAAAACTCTGATGGTCATGGATGCTGCTAAACCAAGAATGCCCACTCCAGTAGGAATCCCCAAAAATTGGTTTAAATATTTGTAAAAGGACCTGATGTTAATTTTGCCACTTTCAACTCCTCTCAAATTGCCTAGTTAAAACAGAATACTGATGATTAGAAATGGAAAGATGGGGAAAACCATGAGGGTTTTTTCAACCTTTTGTTTTAATTCCAAGATTGGCTAGAGCTGTACTGTCACAAGAAATTTCAATTAAGGAAGTTTTATTTCAAAACTGAATCATGACTTGTGGAAAAAGGATGACTAAAAGATTTATGTATGTTATGTATGTATCATGTGGCCACACCGGTATGTGTGAAATGTGATGGTGAATGCCTGATTTTGAACCAGTTGAATTGCTTTGGTTATTAATAAAAGGATATTTTAATAGCTTTGGATAGTTATGAAGCTACCTAAGTTGCTTTTGATATAGCCAAGAAGATCATCCAGCCAGTCAGTTTGTTATCATGAAAGGTTGGTGATTTAAGTCCTTAGAGGCAGTCAATGAAAAGCAAGAGAAGACTACGACATGGCCTAAAAGCCAAATAAGTCTTTATGGATGATTCTATGCAGATCAGTCAAGGAGAGTCTATAGGAATTCTCCTAAATTTTTATGGTTTGAAAAGGAATTCTAGAGCAAAAAAAAGTTTTGAGAAGAAACCTCAGGGAAACTGCTGCCCTGTTAGATCCCATCTGCAAAGAAATCATTGTAGATACAAATTTGTAAATATCAGCTAAGATACAAATGAGGCTTTGTCAACTAGCGAGAGCTTTATAGATTGGATTATAGATTGGATAAGAAAAACAAATATTCACAAACTACAACTAATTTTCAAAAGTTATTTGAGACATAGTATAGATTGCCATCTTTGAATTATTTTCAGAATTTGTTAGGAAATAGTCAATGGTCAGGTAGAGAGAACTATGCAGTCTCATAACTTTCATCATTGAAATGACAGATGTCTGGGAGGGCGATTTGGTTTAACTAAAGAGACTGTTCATTAAAATTTTCAAACAATGATTTATACCCACAATATTATCTATGACTATTAAAAAATCCTTGAGGCATATTTCCTCACCATTTATGGCAAATGGTTGTTACTCATATTGCACAATTTGACAAGTTAAAGTATGTGCACATGGCAGTTGAGTGGTATTCAGGTTTCTTATGGCCACTGTACAAATGGGTAGAGCTACCATTCATGTGTCAAAAGATAGGACAAGAGGGGAATAATATTCCCAGTCCCCAAATGATTCATTAAATCATGCACTCCTCATTTCAATTTTTAAAAATGTGGATGCCAGTGAGCAATCTGCTACAGACAGATTCTGGCATGATGGAACTCGAGGGACTTTTGCTAAGGTCAAATGGAAACATCCATGCACTACCCAGTGGAGAAGCCCCGATTCTGCCCTAATTTGGTGTCACAGGCATTTTGTGTTTTCTTACAGGAAAATAAGCTCCATGTCTGCCAGAACATTTGGTGAGATGCATGGATCAGAGAAAACATGGAACTGAGACTGTGGGAACATGCCCAAGCCAGTTTAAGGGAGATCCCCTGAACCAGTGTTCCTGAGCCTTGATGTAATCCATTCTACAGGCTGAGAAAGAAAGGAAACAGTTGGTTCGAGATTTCCAGTTTCTCAACATACCTGCTGTATCAACTTCCCAAACTCATGAGTGTTCCTCATGGAGCCAAAAAAAAACTGGACACACTTTGAAACACAAATTCGGTTTCCAGTTTTCCCTTTAGGGAAAAAGAACACATTTAAAACAACTGGACACTGGTATGGACAGTGATGAGTGGCTAAATCCCCTTTTCAGTTTTTGAACAGGACATGTCCACTTACAAACTTGTTAGAGAGGTGAAGTATAGTCTTTGGGAGTTCATATTACTGAAATCCACCCTATGCCAGTGTATATCTCCAGAGAAAGGCAAGTTGCCCTCATGCGGCAAAAGAGACACTTAGGCATCACTGCTGGGGTGATTGTAGTAATTTCTGATGCTGCTAAAAGAGCCAATTTATCTGGGACTGTCACCTCACAGTCTGTAACTACAGCCAGCACTGTGTATAAACCATCATGGGAAGTATCAGATTCTCTCAGCACTCAGAGCTCTTTAAATTATTTAATCCAGGTAGGAATTTAAAATCTTCATCAACAATCATCCTTAAACCTGTTTGCCTACACTAGTGCACATTTGTGTTACTCCTGCCAAAGTTTATATGCATCAATTGTGCAGTCAAATTAATAGGATAAAAGAGACAAGGGATCCTCTATCCTCTGGAGAGATCATATTTAAGGGAACCCAGATGGCAGGCCACTTAATGAAAAATGGGCTTTTCCCCATCTTTGGACAATGTAGCCATAGGACTTGATAGCATATACTTCATTTTACTAAGGCACCTTGCTGCTAGGCACGCCCAAGCTCGATTTGTCAATGGAGGACCACAGAGAATCCTTCAGCTCAAGTATAGTTGAACTTACAGAAAATTTAGGCAGCCAATGAGAGGTGACTCTAAGGGGATGCCCGCCAAACTAAGACTGGAGTGTCAACACCCTGGTTGATTTCTCCTTTAACGGGTAAGTTTAACATTAATGTCCTAGTCACCTGAGACATTCACACACACACACACACACACACACACACACACACATACACAACATATATATATATATATATGGTGCCAGCACCAACAGGGTCTCTGTGATTAGCTGCTCAGCCAAGAGTTGCATCATATTTTTCTGTCCAAGCGCATCCAGTTTTCTAGTCCTGGCTTACTTCCCTAGCCTTGACTCACTGACATCTACATCTAGCACTGAGACAAACAAGATCTCTATGATCTGTTCCACCTGGGGATTTTTCATCTGTACTGTAAGCCTGTATATAATGCTGCACCCTCTCTACAATGAAGAAGAGATATCTTAGCATGAATGACTGGATGTCTTGTCTTTCATTTCAATCTACAGACTTTCACCGGATATACTAGACTTGTCATGGTGAGTGCAACAGAACAGATGGGGAGAGACTACTATTGTGTTACTTCAAAATGAAACTGAAATCTGTAGCCTGAGTCACACAACTCAGGGACTGCGAAAGAAGAGTTTCTTCCCAGGATACATTTGGACAAATCCTGTCATGTGGCAGCTTCTTTGACATGTACGCTGCTGTGAGTTTGTGGCGATTCTTTATTTGTCAGGCAAGACACTGTGTGCTGGGTTCTTCAAGTAGCAATTAGAGAGGCCTGGCCATATATTTCAGTGTAAAGATACAAGACCTGGACCTTATTGCTGCATATTTTGATCCTCTATGAGATGACACACCCACATGCAATATTTAACATCCTTGGTAGCATCCTCTTGAACTATATCTTTATCTCTCTCACACACACAAGCACACACACATACAGAAGCACAAAGATATGCTAAGTATTTTTCTATGAGTTTGTGCATTTGAGTAACTGTTCCCTGCTAGACATTGCAATCAGTGATATTTGGTTGGGCATGAGGAGTTTCCGGTCTCAGAGTTTCAGGTGTTTCTTGTGATGAGCATTGGGTTCCCCACTTTGAGCAATACTGTTTTGCCAATGTGCACAACTTAGTGACATGCATGGGTAGTTTATAAATATGTCATTGGTTCCATTCTCAAAAATGTTGAGTCCCATCCACAAAAGGCTATCTGAAAACATAATATAAATAGAAATGAAGAAGTGGGATGGTTGATGAAGAAATCTGTTGAAATATTGGATGACTTGACCATGTGATTTCTCATATCTGGTCTCCCAGAGTTGGCAGCTAGCAATCTGGAAGTCTTGTTGTTTGAGAGACAAACCTTGATTTCCTGCAATGGGCATTATCCTCTCTTACCACCTAGCATGCCAGGGCCCTGGAGACAATTATTGGCCTCAGAATATGAAAGCCTTAGGTTTAAGTCAGAGATGATCTTCTATGTTGAATGCAATCATTCATAAACAATTTGAACACTTCCTTGAGGGAGTTCATGAGGACTTGTCTCACTGGAGACTTATTGTTCTTTTGAACAGTGTGCAGAAGCAGTCTTATTATATTAGTGTGTCTGCCAAGAGGGTCTAGCCCAAGTATAGGAATTTGCATGTCAACAAGACCTTGTAGTGTACTGGTTCTCAAACTTCATAATGTTTAAGCAGATTAGTGATGAAGTCACTCCAGGAGAACTTGACAAAAATAAAGCAGTCATCTGGAAGAAACCATTTCTTAGTACATTCTGAGATCTGCTGTGGTAAAACAGCAGCATCAACCATCCCTCTCACTTCCTAGCCTTGCACATATATGTTGTCTTCCAGAGGCAAGTGGCTTTTGTGAAGGCTCTTCCAATTCTGGCTAGTCTTAAGCCACCTCTCAAACTGCTTAGCTGGAGCACTAATAGACACTGCTAACAACACCTGACATCTTTCCCTACATTCCCCAAGGGATTAGGGTAGAATGCACATGGGCCTGGATTGTTTTTCCTTATTTTTTAAAATCAGCCAGAAGTTGAACTGAGAACAGAACAGTGTGCTGGCAAGATTGCTCCACTTTTCTAGACATATTAGTTTGTCTAAAAAGTAACAGTGGAGCCAGCTCTGAGCTCAGGTGAGACATAGCATGGCTTGAGTAGATACCATGTGGAAGTGAGTAAATGGGAAACTGAATGTAGAGCCTCTACGGGAGCTTAGAAAAAAAGCTGTATCATGGACTCTTACTAATCCAACAGGGTTGCCAGAAAATCATTACTTAATAGTGGGTCTTACTTGTTCTCTCAAAAGTATACATAACTTATCAGCCTATGCCCTCTGCTGGTTGGTGAAAATTCTGACTCTTCCTGTATTTCAAGGCATCTGAAAGTGTGATCAAGACATTCAACTGATATATGAGCTAACATTTTTGGACCTATTTCCCAAGCTTAAATTCTCAGCAATCTTGGGATAATATGACAGACTCCAAAATTTCCTCATGTAAGGCCTTACCGTCCCTGGGGAACAGAGGGGGAGTTGAGTGGAGTGGGGAGTTGGGGGAGCTAGGGGCATGAGAAGGAGGTAGCTAATGGAAATGGGAGAATATGTAAAAAGTTAAATAAAATATTATTTTAAAATAATTCAGAAGATTTTTGAGCAAGTAGGGGATAAAGGTTCAAAAATGAAAATAAATCAAGCTTTTTAATTTAACTTTGTTATATAAACGAAAAGTCACTGATACATGGACATTTGAAACTCTTCTTAATCCACAGGTTTTAAGAAGTATTACAACTCAGCATGGAATCATTTGCTTCTACTTATGTTGACCCTGAGACCCTGACACAGCATTTTGCAATTACATTCTACACATGCACTAACAAACCAGAAGCTTAATCTGGAAAACAATTTGAAAGATTCCCATCACATTGTGTTGATAATGGCCATGTTTTTTGTTTGCAGAATCAATGCCTGACATGTACTTCATCCATGAACGCAAACTTCAGTCCTAATAATGAGGGAAGATAACAAATAAACACAGAAAGAAACAAAGAAAGAAAAAAGAAGGAAGTAAGGATGAAATAAGAAGCAATGAAAATCAAGTTGCACACTATATAGTCTGTAGATACTTCATGACGTGCATAATATTATGGTCTGGATGTGCACGCAGAGTCAGGGAATCTGATCCTCATGCATTTCCTGCCTGCCTCCTGGTCCACATGTGAGTCTCTGAACCTCAGTCTGGGCATATACCGTGGCAGTTGTTGTTGATGCGGCAAATCCCTCTGGGCTATATTGGTTGTCAAATATTTCAGGCTTTTGGCTGGGGTATAAACCTCCTCTTTTGGGTCTTGGTTGCTGAAAGTAGTCAATTTTTTGAGAAACCACAATGTGTTATCAGAAGACCAAAGCCAAGATGAGGCCTGTATGCCCTTCTACAATGGTCTAGGCAGGTAGTTTCTAAGAAAGTTGAAAAGAGAAATCTGTCTTATGTTATTTACCTCAGACAAAGAGCCTTAAAGGATGTTTCCCATGGCAACTGTCATCAGGAAGAGGATAAGTGATTGTGATTGTATGAATCTTTACTTCCACATACCTGTGCACACTTCCAGAAGGCCAAGCGAAGAACTGGAGTGACAGTTGACTTCAAGAAGTGATCACAGTTCTGGAGATGGGCTCCCGATCAGTGTTCTCTGCTGGCAAGTGAATTTCACCAGTAGAGCCTGATCTCCAATGGCATCTAGCTTCAGGAAGAGGTTAACCAATAATGTCTGTAAGAGGCTTTTCTTCCCTAGACCTGTGCACACGTCTGGAAATCAAAGCACACATCTGGAATGGCAGTTGGCTTCAGAAAGTGAACCAGAGTTCCAGAGCTATGCTTGCGATCAGTATTCTCTGCTGGCATTCCAGAGGTGTGCTAGTGATCAGCGTTCTTTGCTGGAATTCCAGAGGTGTGCTAACGATCATTGTTCTCTGCTGGCATTCGAGAGTTGCTCTCGCCATCAGTGTTCTCTGCTGGCATGGGCAGTTTGTCAGTATAGACGAGAGGCAGTATAGACTACCAAGTTCTGGGAATGAAGACAAATATTTTGGACTCTCTTCATGAGGGAGAAGCACACTAGCTAATCTGGTGGACATTACTAGAGGCCATGAAAATTTGCTAAGGTAAAGAATGAAATGTGAGAACTCAAAGCAGCTGAATGTCATTAATCTCAACAGATAACAGGAAGATATAGTTGAACCTCTCATTGTGAGGCCAGACCGAAATGCAGATAGAGTACTAGGTAAGTCATGAATGCACAGAAAATCTCTGCTGAAAAGCTAAGTTAATAGTAATAAAAATTGTTATTATAATAACTATGACAGCAAAACAACAACAACAATAATAATAATAATAATAATAATAATAACAAGAGCATGGATGACTGGGATACTGCACTCTCCCATGCCTGATATAAAGAGATGGCACCTGATGCACACAGGCTATTTGTGTGCAGTTACTCTTAATGTATCCAGGTCAAGTAAGTACAGTTATAGAAACAAGCTATTCTATGTCTATCCGACTATGACATTAATTAAATTCACAATATCTGTATTAAAACACAGCAGGGGATCACAATCCAGCTCAGATGCTGGCATTACTGGGGAACAATAAGACCTTAATATCTGATTACCATTTGATGTTCACCTCGCAGTTCCTACTGATGGTGTGTGGCTATGTTTCCTTTGGAAAGCAATTTTGGATAATGAGTAACTGCATCAGGACAAAATCTTCACTTTTGGGTGAGTGCAGTTTGAATCATTCTAGAGAATATGTGTAACTTGAATTTTCCCACCTTAGAAGAGGATTCACATTAAACCATGCTTGTTTGTAGTAACCAATTTAAACCATTTGCCAAACAGGAAACAAAAGCTGAAATGAAGTGATACAAAGTAACTTTCAGGTGTAGAAAGATTACGATAAAGGCCCCACGCTTTTCCCAAAAAGTAACAAATTCCCAAGACTATTTCATGAACTGCTCAGTGTTGTAAGCTTTTGGATTTCCTTTAAATATGAGTTTCTTTAAATTGACATTTGCTTCACCCAATATTTCCTCCAGGATAACCCAGTCTAATTGAAGGTTTGAGTGTGTGGAATGATGACTCAATTTTTTGAGCATTGGCTCCTCCTCCTGTAGAATTGGAATGAATTTCTTGCACCTAGATAGTAACCCCATTTGCAGAGGATTCTATTTCTGCTTCTGGTCTACACTAGCACCAGGAAATTGTGTGCTTTACAGACACGCATTTAGGGAAACATTTAAACACTAAATTGTAAATTATGTTAAATTTTTTCTGACAAAGTTTAGAGTACACCAATAAATTTTTCATGTTTTATATAGCAACCCAGACGATTATGAAATGGTGTTCCCTTAATTGGTCTTGAAATGCTCTGATCAGTTTCCTCCACATATTTTTGAAATAAAACCTGCTGAATGGAAACAAAATAATGAAATGATACTTCTATGTGCTTATATATGGAAGGGGAGAAGGTTTATTGTCAGATATTATGGGGGAATTGCCAGAGGCTTCTAAAAATATCCAGAATTAAGCAACAAATGAGAGGAGGTGGGGGTAGATACTGGAAAAGATAGGTATGAGGAAACAAGAGGCCAGGAGTCTGAGAGACCCCAAAATCCAAAGTGATTGAGGCTATGTAATAATCACAGGATGGGGAAGGGAATTGGATCTCAAGGGTTTGCAGTGGTTAACAGTGTGGGCATAGGTTGGAAAGTGCTGAGGAGCCACTAATCTGTTACAAGGGAACAGGTGTTAGAAATGCTGAGAAAACTTTGGCCAGTATCCCCTTTGGAATATTAAATAGGCACCTCAGTATTTTATCTCTAATTTGTGAATTAGCATAAGTATATTCTGAATCTTTCTGCGGGCCCCTTGTAGGACTGCTGCCACAAAAATTGGGTGACATGATATAGGTTGTTACAACCAGAAGTGTTCTTTGCGTTTTCCTGGAATCCTAAAGGCCCTCATAAGTCATGGGGCTTCAGTCATCACTCTCTCTAGAGGTTGAGGACTGTTCTTTGGAGTCCACTCCTGCAGTACATGAAGGATTCCCATTTGTAAAACGACACATCCTCAGGTTGGGCACAGTGGCAAGATAAAAGGCATCTGTAGATGGGTGTCAGAAAGCACATAAATCTGCTTATTTTTAGTCAGGTTTTAATATTAGTAATTACTGCAATAATTACTACCAATTTAGTGATGATTTCATGTCAGAAGATGTGGAAAAATATACTTGGGGAAGCAGTTAATTGAAAGAAAAAGAATTAAATTCCTGCAAATGTTCAGTAGTTAGGAAGCATAAGCTTGGGTCAGTTTTGATTTTTTTCCCTCAAGGTGAATAGACATGCCATTGATTTCTTTATTGAATGACGTAATGAATCCACTTTCAGTACATGAGAAAATCTTATTAATCTTGGTGATTTAGTAAACAATATATTTTATATCAGTAAGGCAACCATTAAATTTTATATTATTGAAACTGAAGTGCAAGAAAATATGAGAAACCAAATGATTGATTTTATGGAATTTTGAGTATATACTTCGTGATAGAAAGAACAAGTTTCACTTTGTGAAATGTTTCACTAGTCCATAAAGGAAGTAATGAATAGATAATACTAGAGAGAAGAACCACATTCTCAGCTTGAATCATTTCATAAATTGCAACTTGGGAAATCCATGTGATTATACTGGGGCCTCAAACTCCTATTTCTGTTTTTCTCTTTGAGAGCTCTCTTGTTATTCAATATTACATGAAAACATGATTTCTAAGGAAAAAAGAATTCTTTTTATGTATGGCTCTCATAAAATAACTAAGGTGTGTGTGTGTGTGGTGTGTGTGTGGTGTGTGAATCTGCTTCAACATTTATCATGCAAAATAAGAGAGGCCTCTCCTGTTAGCAATGAGGTAGTAGAGCAATTAATTATGATCAGGACTTAAAGGCCATTCTGAATCACATGAAAATATCTTTCAGTAAGTTCAACAATAATTAAGCAAATAAATAAATACCTTATGACTATTATATTTAACTTTGAGATATCCTGGTTTTATATTTTAAAGCATGATCTCAGATACATGTGGCTGACCTAGAATTAATTTTATACCTAACCATGTCCTTCACATATTTCTGCCCCCTATTCAGACAGTTGGGATACAGGCTTCAACCCCCTTCACACAATTGTAATTCTATAATAATAATTTCATAATAAAACAAAAAATCATAATTCAGAATGACTATCAGAATTGTGGCCCATGTCCTACATTTGCCTTTCCCAAGGCCAAAATTGGATTCATTTAGAACTCCAAATACACACTATGAAGCCTATTGAATTTCTTTAAATTATTTAAAATGAAACTGAAAACCTCTTGAAAAAGTTCCTTGCATTGTTAGTAACTTGACACATATAATTTTTAATGCGTGTGTGAGGAGTGACTGGTTATATAGGAAGCTGCCCTATTCACTCTGGAAATGCTTTTTTAACTCAAAGGATTCCCCCTCCAAAAACAACTCAGAAGACCTAGTCTACAGTAATTGTCTCATCTCTCCTGAGATAATTGTTGATATATCAAATTTTCTCTGTAACTTGGAGACATACTATTCTAACATTTTTCCAACAGAATCCAGGCTAACATTCTGTTGCTGACAATTTAGTTACATGTGTATAGAGTAAAAAAAGATTGTGATCATTAGGGAATAATAGGTGAGAAATGATAAGTGGGCAGGTAGGCAGAGAGGTAGGAAAAATGAATCTTGAATATGTATTGCCACACATTTATTGATTACCAACCCATTACCTGGCATGGTACTCCTTTGGCAGCATGGCAACATTTCTCAACCTCTCTCTCTCCCTTCTTCCCAGCCTTCTCCTTATTTAGTAGAACCCCCTATATTTCTGCCTGTATACTCAATCGTCAGTGATTTTTTTCATCAAAATAAGACAAACATATATAAAGAAGGACATACACCACCATTTCCTCTGTCTATATTTTTTCAATTTTAAAATATATTTTGATTTGAATTAGAAACAATCTTATTTTACATACCAATCACATTCACTGTGGCTTCCACACTTACTTTCCCCACAGAAAAAACCATTCTAACCTCCATCCACTCCCCAGTAATGTTGAGGCCTTCCATAGGTTATCATCAATGTCTTTCACATAATTTGGGGCAAGGCCTAGGCACTCCCCCAAGTATCTAGGATGAGAGAGTAACCCTGGATCCCAAAGTCTATTCATGCACTAGGGATAAATACTGGTACCACTGCCAGAGTTCCCATAGACTGCCCAGATCTCAAAGGGAGACCCACATTCAGAGGGGCTGTTTCAGTCCTGTGCTTGTTGCACAGCTTTCAGAATGTGATCCATGAGCTCCCCCTTGTTCAGGTCAGTTGTTCTGTGGGATTTCCAAGCCAGGTCTTCACCCATTTGTGCATAACTCCTCCCTCTGTTAAATTGGATTCCAGGAGTTTGGGTCAGTGTTTAGCTGTGGGTGTCTGCTTCTTCTTCCATCAGCTACTTGATGAAGCTTCTAGGACGTTACTTTAGGTAGTCACCAATCACCTTATAGGGGAAGGATATTTTAATTGCCTCTATATTATTGCTTAGATTCTTAGTTGGGGTCATCTTTGTGGATCCCTGGACATTTTCCTAGTGCCAGATTTCTCTTTAAAACTATAATGGATACCTCTATTGATGTGTCTCTTTTCTTCCTCTCCTCTATTCCTCTCCCCATTCAATCTTCCTGATTCCTCATGTTTTCCTCCCACTTCCTCTTTTAACCTTCTCTTTGTCCTACCTCCCTCCTGCCTCCCCCCATACTCACAATTTGTTCAGGGCTTCTTGTACATTTCGCCTTCTTTGGGGGACCATGTATGTCTCTCTTACTGTCTTCATTGTTTCCTAGACTCTCTGGAGGTGTGGATTGTAGGTGGGTAATCCTTTACTCTCTGTTAATATTCATATATGAGGTGGAACATGCCATGTTTGCCTTTCGATTACTGGCTTGCATCACTTAGGATGGTTTCTTCTACTTCCAACCATTTGGCTTCAAATATCAATATTCCTTTGAGTAGTACTCCACTGTGTAAATGTAGCACATATTCTCCATCCATTCTTTGGTTGAAGGACATGTAGTTTGCTTCCAGTTTCTGGCTATCACAAATAATGCTGCTATGAACATATGTCCTTGTTGTATGAATGTGCATTCTTTGGGTATATGCCGAAGAGTGGAATTGCTGAATCTTGTGGTAGATTGATTCCATTACCTTGAAGAACCACAGTACTGATTTCCAAAGTGGCTGTGCTAGTTTATACTCCCACCAGCTGTGGAAGAGTTTTCCCCTTTCTCCACATCCTTTCAAGCATAAACTGTCATTTGTGTTTTTTATTTTATCCATTCTGACAGCAGCAAGATGGTATCTCAGTGGTGTTTTGATTTGCATTTTCCTGATGGCTAAGAAAATTACTTGGGGTACTGCTAACCAAACAAATGAAAGACCTGAATAACAAGAACTTTGAATGAAGTTGAAGAAACTACCAGAAAACGGAAAGATCTTCCATGCTCTTGGATAGGTGGTATCAAAAAGTAAAAATGGCAATCTTACAAAAATCAATATACAGATTCAATGCAATCCCTATCAAAATCTCAGAATAATTCTTTATAGACCTTGAAAGAATGATACTCAATGTTATATGGAAAATCAAGCGACTCAGGATAGCCAAAACAACACTAAATTAAAGCACCTTCCAAAGGCAACACCATCCTTGACTTTAAGCCCTATTTTAGAAATAAAGTCCTGAAAACAGCTTGGTATTTGCACAAAAATAGAGAGGTAGACCAAAGAAATCGAATTGGAAACACTGATATTAACCCACACACGTACGAACATCTGATTTTTGACAAAGAAGCTAAAATTATACTATGGAAAACAGAAAGTAAATGGTGCTGGCATAAATATATGTGGACATGTAGACGACTGTAGATAGACCCATATCTATCACCATGAACAAAATTTAAGTCCAAATCGATCAAAGACCTCAACATGAATCCAGTCATGCTGCACCTAATAGAAAAGAAAGTAGGAGGTACCCTTGAAAGAATTGGTACAGGAGACTGCTTCCTGAACATAACACCAGTTGCATAGACATTGAGATTGACAATAAATAAATGGAACCTCCTGAAACTGGGAAACTTTTGTAAGGCAAAAGACACAGTCAACAAAACAAACAGCACACACAGAATGGGAAAAGACCTTCACCACTCCAAATCTTATAGAGGACTGAATTACCAACATAGAAAGTACTCAAAAAGCTAGACCCTAAAACACCAACAATTCAATTAATTCTCTTTCTTAGTTATGTCATTGTGTGGTTTGGTGCCAAGGTGATTATATCAATGTAAAAAGAGTTTGGCACTGAACCTTCAGTTGCAATAGCATAGAACAATTTGAGTAGTATTGGTATTAATTTACCTTTGAATTTCTGATATAATGCTACACTGAAATCAGCTGGACATGTGATGTTTTTGCGTGGTAGATTTTGGATGACTGCTACTACTTCATTATGGATTATAGGTCTATGTAAATTGTTTATCTGTTCTTGATTTAATTTTGGTATGTGGTACCTATCCAGAAAATTGCTCATTTCCTTTAAGTTTTCCAATTTTGTGGAGTACAGGTTTTTCAAAATATGACCTGATTTTTCTCTGGATTTCTTCAGTATCCATTGTTATGTTACCCCTTTCATTTCTGATTTTGTTACTTTTCATATTCTCTCTCTGACTATTGGTTAGATAGGATAAAGGTTTTTCTATCTTGTTGTTTCAAGGACCCCACTCTTTGATTATTGATTCTATGTATTGTTTCTTTGTTTCTATTTTAATGTTCAACCTCCAATTTGATTATTTGCTGTCATCTAACCCTCCTGGGTAATTTTGTTTTTTATTCTAGATATTTCATGTATGCTGCCATGGCACTAGTGTGGGAGCTCTCTAGATTCATTATATAGGCACTTAGGGCTGAGTGCTTGCCTCTTAGCACTGCTTTCAAAGTGTCCCATAAGTTTGGGTATGTTGTCCATTCATTTTCAATGAATTCTAGGAATTCATTCTTTTCTAAGCAAGATTTTACTAAAGATTATGTTGGAAAACAAACCCAAGAGAAACCACTACAATCTTCAAAAGCCTTTCCTTCTGGCATGAAAGGCTCAGGGGTATTCGGAACTGAAAATTCGGGTGACCTTTAATGCAAAATGCACTCCAATAATTTTTTACCTGCTGCAACCTCATGGCCTGTAATAAAAGTTTTATTAAGTTTTAGCAAAAGTATAGGTGGCAAACATCTTCTGAAATTATAGCTAAATATGTATGTTTTAAAAATATGAATGGTGTATATCTATGGATATTGGACACACATACATGCAAATGTATGTTAAGTCATATTCCAATAAGAGTATAAAGAAAATGTCAAGTCTAGTAGTTAACGTTCCATGTTGATCATTATTCACAGAATCATTCACTGTGGACAGTTTCTGTGGTCTGACTGTTCATGATTGCAGGTGCGGGCTCTGGAATGGAAATGCTTCCACATCTGCAGACTGATGCATGTGGTGCAGTCACAGTCTTACATAAGTTGCTTTACCATGCTTGTCCTTTCCTCCTGGGTTTTAGTGTTCATAGGGTGCTTTATTATTTTTTGTATTTTTTTATTTAACTGGCCCACAAGTCCCCCCTACATTCCAGCCCACTCAATCTCCCCTCCACTCCCCAGGGAGCTTAAGTCCTTCGATAAGGGATTTTAAGAGTCTGTCATATCATCGCGGGAAGGGCCTACATCCTCGCCCATTTATCCAGGCTGAGAGAGCATCCGTCCATGTGGAATGGGCTCCCAGAGTCCGTTTGTATGTCAGGAATAAAAACTGATCTATTCTTCAAGTTCCTATAGATTGCAGAGTCATTCTCTCTGACAAACAGGATCTCTAAATCTCTTTCTTTATTTCTTCCTTGAACAATGTGTGATGCAATTAAACATTTTTCAACTTCCATCCTGTACTTTAGCTTTCAGTATAGAATCAGGGTTTTGTTAGTGGATGCCTAGCATCTAGTTGCAAAAGGCTGGTTCAGCTCTCAGAGTGAAGATAACTATAAGAAGCTTCTTCTATGCTGAGTTGTAATACTTTTTAAAACCGGTGGATTAGGAAGAGACTCATGTGTCAATAATTTTTTTTGGTTTATTTAACAAAGTTTAATTTTGAAAAACTTAATTTATTTTTAATTTTGTATCTTTCACTCCTACTTGCTCAAAAATCACTTGAAATATTTACAAAGGCTACCATCTCTGAATTTCCATCTCTAGAAATCCTTAAATTTGAAAAACTTTGGTGACCACAGTGTGGATACTCAGTAGCATATTTACTACTTATAATGTGAGGAAGTATTTGCACTCACAAAGCTCATAAAATGGCAAGGGACAAATCATACTCTATACTCAAGAGAAGAAGCCAAGGTTCCAAGATTATGAGGACATACAAGTGTGATTCTAGTATGTAGTAGACATAGGATGACATGAATAATATTAGACCTCTCTAAAAATTAAGAAGGAATAAATATGTATTTATGGTGGAAGCATTTCCCCAACAGAAGGCAAAAAACTATTGAAGCTAACACAGGCAATCAGAAAAGATTATATATATATATATATATATATATATATATTTCTCAGCACAATTATCTACTCTTTAACATTTTTTTCATTTTATTTACATTCCATTAACAGTTTGTTTGTCCTCCCTCCTTTCATCGCATTCCATCTACCCAACTTGAGCTTCCTCTTCTAATCCACTCTTCCTCTTTTCAGAAAAGGTTAGAACTTTTTGGGATTCAACAAAGCTGGCAATGTGTCAAGTTGAGTTCAGGAACAAGTTCTTCCCCAAGAGTTAAGATTTGGTGTGTATTGAAGTGTGGGGAATAGATTCCAAAATGTCAGCTCATGTGTCAGTGACCGATCCTGATCACACTTCCAGAGGCCTCCAAGCACGGAAAGACACACCACTTTAACCAGCCTGCAGAGGGCATAGGTTGATCAGTTACTAGTAAGACCCTACTGTTAAGTCATAATTGCTGCTTGGCAACCCGGGGCCCAGGGGAGACTCAAGAAGCTGGCAGTTTATCATGGGTCAAAGAAGGAGGTAGCTGCTGAGAGGAAATGTTACAATAGTATATTTTTGTATCCTGAGGCATGCGCCTTGTTACATCAATTTGAATGTCATCATGGACTAGAGGTAAGTCTCCCAATCAGCTATGGCCAAAGACTTGGATACTGGCCAAGATACTGGAACAATTATCCATGGTATGAGAACCTAATATCACTGAATATAGTCTGTGCAGAACTTTATCAATGAGTTTTGTTGGTTGATGTCCTCTCCCATAAGAAGTAAAACACTTGACTAAGAAACTTAAGGACTCCAACAAATCCAGCCCCGTGTAAATTTTTCTTCTTACATGTGCTCAGAAATATATTCTGACAATTCTTAGTTTAGACTGAAGTTGATGTAGGATATATAATTTTCTCTAATTTGAAGAGCTGCTGAACTTAGTCTATCTGAAGGCATTTAAGAGCTTTGTTACAGGGTATCAACACCACATGGGAAATTTGAATTTATTTAGAGTCATATTGAGTCTTCGTTATTCTGTTCTCTATCCTTGGAGTTGAGCACACATGGATATTTTCAGAAAATTGAGTTTTGTAGGTTTTTGTGTTTATTATGTGTAATTCTTCAAAGAATGTTAATACTTCTTCCTTTATATAAAGTGATAAAATGAAATACTCTCCCCACATGCGTCTACAAAACCAAATATATTTTACTACCATATTAAATGCTTAGTTCTCATTAACTTCTGTTACAAAAGCTAATATATATATAATATATTAAATATATTAAAACAAACATATACACAAATTGATGTATATTATTGTTTTATTTGTAAATAATGCATTTCTATATTTATGTATGCATTTATTTATATTTATTCCTTAATAAATAATTAGTAATTTCTTTATTTGTATCCCTCCTGTATTTGACCTTCTTCACCTCTTTTTCTAACTTCCCTGCGAATTCTCCCTTCCCATTATCCATCCTCCACTAGTCCCTCCTACTCATTTTAATGTATGATTATATCTTGTGAGTTTTTTCCCTTCTTGCTATTCCTTTATTTATTTCCCCTTATTTCCCTATGCTTTCCCTTTTCCTATTTGTAAATGTTCCTTTTAAGGAGCTGAAGATTGAGTTCATGGACCAAGTACATGTTGGAAAATGGTTTTGAAGGTGAACAATTTGCCTATTGTCAATACAATGTGATAGGATAACTGAACATTGGAGGGTCACTTCACTGGAACAGTGCCTGAAGTAGGCTCTCATCATGCTCTGAAACTTGCTCCAGCTAATGCTGCAGCTTTTCTGATCTGGAGGAGGAAAGCAGGCAGTTAGAACATAGTCCTAATGGGGTCCTTCCATGTCAGATGACCTCACAAATAGCAAAATTGTGTCTGATGCTCAACACTGATCTTTTGACAGAAGTCATTTTTTATATCCCTAATGAACAAGAGTAACTTGTCCTTGAATATTTTCAGCCTCTAACAAGTGTCACAGGTTGATCTTAGTATATGTATATATATATGAGAAAGAACAGAACATTCCCAACAGAAGAACAGAACATTCCCCAACAGAAGACTTGGAACAACATTATAACAAAAAGAATAGCCTATTAAATCCATGTACAACAGGATAGGACAGTTAAACAGAATGTTCATGGTGAAGTACACTTGGACCATCTCATTTTATAGGTAGACACAATACAATATTGCAGCTTAAACAAATGGACAAGGGATAAGTGTAGACTGCACATAGGCCTGGCTTGTTTTTCCTTATCTTTTAAAATCTACTATAATTTGTATTGAGAAGTACAGTGTGCTGGCAAGATTTCTCCAATTGTCTAGACATATTATTTTGGATAAATAGTAACAGTGTAGAAAGGTTTGAGCTCATATCAGATATGCATGGCATGGATTAGACAACAGAGGGATGTGAGCAACCTGGGAAACTGAATGTAGTGCCTCTAGGGGAGACTAGACATAACTTAGTTTGGAAACTTATTATTGCTACAGGACACAAACCAGTCTGAGTGCAACTCCTCAACTGCTAAATCCTCTTAGAAACAGAATTTTTCACAGGAAGCAAATGCACACTGCAGAGAGGCTGGAATCTGCAGAATTCATCCCACATGTGGAAGTTACTAAAGGTTTTCCAACCAATTAGAGATATCTATTTTGGAAGAAGGAGGTGCTGCAGGTGCTGAGTCCCAGTGAGAGATTCCTGTATAGGGAAACCTGATTTCTGCTGAGGTATGAGGAAAGCTAGTTAGCAGGGAGGACATGTTTATTCCACATGACATCAGTAGCCCCTTCCTTGAAATTCCATTGTGCTCCTGGAGACCATGGAATCCAGTGATTTCACCTGGTCACCTGTGTTCTAGCAACACCAACTGCCTTTGGATAGTTACTTTAGTGCCCTTAAGGTTCAAAGATGAACATGTTGGCAAGATTGGGTGATCTCCTTAGGAAAGACTATGGAGAGGGGAGAGAGACCAGAGAGAGGCAGAAGAAGGCTGACCATTCAGCTTCAGTTTAAACTCTCAAAGAAGAAAAGGTTCAAAGGGCAGAAGATGGGGAACTCCCAAGAGAAGGTTGTTTTTAGCCTTGGAATCCAGGTAATGGAGTACAAGCACTGATGTTTCTGGGAAGTATTTTGACATTACTGCCTGACAGGGCTTCTGGAAATCAAAGATTCCAGGCTAGTAATTTGTCCCTCCCAGAAGCTAGGAACTGGCAAGGCAAAAGCTGTTCTTCTGGGAGTTCATGGTTTAAAATCTTACAGTACAATGATGGCTGATGGAGGACCAGCAACATAATGAGGTACTAGTAAAGTGTGCCCAGATCAAGGCAGGTTGTCACTGTACTGCAACACCAGTGGATAACTTTAAGTAATATGCTCCTTCTCTGTGTGGCCTGATTTGCCCTTGATCTTGACTTTGTGTGTCTGGTGATCATGTTCTACACCAGTAATGCATCCACACCCACCTATAGCCATGCCCTTGGGGTGACATTTCAGGATGTTTAGGGTTATCAAAAATGACCTTCCTATTCAACATCTATGAGTTTGTAGGGTTTCTGCATTTTGGTTCATGTTGAATTCAATTTTAAACCATGGTGGTGTGATAACGTGCATGGAGTTATTCCAATTTTTTGTACCTGCTGAGATTTGATATGTTTCCAAGTATGTGGTCAAGACTTGTGAAGGTTCCATGTGGTGCTGAGAAGAATGTACATTCTTTTTTACTCGGGTGGAATGTTCACCCTGAATCTGCCCACACATGTGACTTCTGGGCCTTTCCACGTAATCAATGTGAGTCGTGGCCCTGCTCTGTGCTCTGTGCTACAACACCCTACATCCCCAGCTTCTTCTCCCTTGGGATTTTTTGCACCTGGTGATGATCTGTCTGATCCCGGAATGACCACCGTGAATCTGTCTACATGTCAGTCTTCAGTGCCTTCCGGTACTTTTCTGGTGCTTAGTGTTGGTGGGTGCCTTGCCCTAAACCCCAACTCCCTACATCCCCTGTTCCATTTCACTGGGCATATTCTGTGCTAGAGAATACATGTCCCTGACAGATGGACTTCCTTGAGTCTGCCCACATCTCAGTTTTCCTTGTCTTCAGGGCCTTTCCTGGGGCTTAAGTTGAGTGGTGGCCCTGCTCTGAGCCCCAATTCCCTACATCTCCTGCTCAGTTTCCCTGGGTATTTTCTACAACTAGAGAACACCTGCACTTACCAGAAGGATCACCCAGTTTCTGTTCACACCTGAATTTTCTGGTCCTTTCCCACAACTTAAGGTGAGTGGGGGCCGTGCTCTGAGCCCTAACACCATACATCACCAGCTCCATTACCTGGACATTTTCTGTGCCTAGAGAAGACCTGCCCCTTTTGGAAGGACCACCCTGAGTGTTCCCACACCTCATTCTTCAATGTCTCCCGGTCCTTTAGGTGCTTAAGTTGGATGGGGGGCATTCTCTGTATCCCAAATCCCTTATCACCGGCTCCATCTTCCTTGATGTTTTCAGCGCCTAGATAAGACCTATGCCTCCCGGTATGATCACCCTGAGTCTGCCCACAGCTGTGTCTTCCAGTCCTTTCCCAGGGCATAAGGTGAGTGGGTGCCCTGCTCTGAACCCCAACTCCCTGCATCCACAGATCATTCTTCCTGGGCATTTTCTGCACCTATAGAAGACCTGTCCACCCCTAATAGGACCAAGTTGTGTCTGCCCACACCTCAGTCTTCAGTGTCTTCCAATCTTTTCCAGGTGTTTCAGATGAGTAGTGGCCCTGCTCTGATCCCCAACTCACTACTTACCCAGCTCCCTCTCCCCGGGCATTTTCTGTGCCTAAAGAAGACCTGCCCCTCCCAGAAAGACCACTTTGAATCTGCACACACCTCAGTATTCTAGTCCTTTCCCAGTGCTTCAGGAGAATGGGAGCCCGGTTCTGAACCCCAACTCCCTACATCACCTGATCCATTTCCTTGTGCATTTTCTGTGCCTAGATAAGACCTGCTCCCATGCAAGGACCAACCTGAATCTGCCAAATCCTCAGTCTTCAGTGTCTTCTGTGACTTTTCCAGTGCTTAATGTGAGTGGATTATCTGCTCTGAGCCCCAACTCCTTACATCACCCAGCTCCATTTCCCTGGGCATTTTCTACACATAGAGACCACCAGCTCCTCCCAGAAGTACCACACTGAGTCTGTCCACACTTTAGTCTTCAGTGTCTTCTTGTCCTTTCCTGGTGCTTAAGTTGAGTGGGGGCACTGCTCTGATCCCCAAGTCCCTACAATCCTGACTCCTTCTCCCTGGGGATTTTCTCTGCCTAGAGAAGACCTACACCACCCTGAAGGACATCCCTGATTCTACCCATAACTGAGTCTTCAGTGTCTTCTGGTTGCTTCGTGGTGCTTAAGGTGAGTGGGGGCCCTGCTCTGGAACCTGTCGTGCCCGCCTCGACCAGCAAGGAAGACAAAACGCTCAGACTCTTCTTTAAGCAGTTTATTCAGGAATTTTGTTCAGTCTTCTGACCCTGGGGAGTGCCCACCCACAGCTTAAAAAGGCCCTTGGGCAGCCAACCCTATTAAGCCATGTGGTGACAGCAGATAGGTCCACAGATGGGGAAGCAAGACTAATATCCAGCCTTGACCAAATAAGGAGTTGTTTATCACAGAGAGTACTTGCTGTTGGGCTAGCAGAAGGCTGAAGCCAGTGCCATCTTAAGGGTGCAGCACTTGGCAGCTCTCTACAGGACCCCAACTCCATACATCCCTGACTCTGTCTCCCTGGGCATTTGCTGCACCTAGAGAAGATCTATGCCTTCCAGAAGGATCACCCTTAATCTGCCCACATGTGTGTCTTCCGGTCCTTAATTTGAGTTGGTGCCCTGCTCTGAGCCCAACTCCCTATATCCCCTGCTCAGTTTCTCAGGGTGTTTTCTACAACTAGATAACACCTGCACTTAGCAGAAGGATCACCCAGTTTCTGTTCACACCTGAATTTTCTGGTCCTTTCCCACTGCTTAAGGCGAGTGGGGGCCCTGCTCTGAGCCGCAACACCATACATCCCCAACTCCATTATTTGGGCATTTTCTGTGCCTAGAGAAAATGTTACCTTTCCGGAAGGACAACCCTGAATGTTCCCACACCTCAGTTTTCAGTGTCTTCCTGTCCTTTAGTTGCTTAAGTTGGATGGGGGCCCTGTTCTGAATCCCAAATCTCTTATCCCCATCTCCATCTCCCTTGGTGTTATCAGTGCCTAGATAAGACCTTTGCCTCCCGGTATGATCACCATGAATCTGACCACAGCTGTGTCTTCCAGTTCTTTCCCAGGGCTTAAGGTGAGTAGGGGCCCTGCTCTGAACCCTAGCTCCCTACATCCACAGATCCTTTTCCCTGGGAATTTTCTGCAACTATAGAAGACCTGTCCACCCCTGGGATGACCAACTTGAGTCTGCCCACACTTCAGTCTTCAGTGTCTTCTTGTCCTTTCTCGGTGCCTAAGGTGTGCGGGGGCCCTCCTTTGAGCCCAAATTTCCTACAACCCTGAACCATATACCAGAGCATTTGCTGAACCTAGAGAAGACCTATGCTTCCTGGGAGGATCAACCTGAGTTTACCAATACCTGTGTCTTCTGGTCCTTTTCTGGAGCTAAAGGTGACTGAGGTTCCTGTTCTGAGTCCCAACTCCCTACATCCTTGGCTCCATCACCTTGGATGCTTTCTGTGCATAGACAACACCAGCATATCTTGGAAGGATCATCCTGAGTCTGGCCATACCAGTTTCTTCTGGTCCTTTCCCTGTGATTAAGGTGAGTGGGGACACTTCTCGGAGTCCCAAATCCCTATATCCCCAGCTCCATCTCACTGGACATTTCCTGCACCTAGAGAAGACAAAGGCCTCCAGTAAGGATCACGCTGTGTTTGCCCACACCTGTGTCTTCCAGTCCTTTCCTGGTGCTTCAGGTGAGTGGGGGCCCTGCTCTGAGCCTCAACTCCCTTCATCACTAACTCAGTCTTCCTGGGCTTTTGCTGCACCTACAGATGAACTATACCTCCTAGAAGGATCATCCTGCCTCTTGCTCATTTGTGTCTTCTGGCAATTTCCTGGTGCTTAAGGTATGTGGGGGCCCTGCTCTGATGCCCAACTCACTATTTCCACAGCTCCCTCTCCCTGGGCATTTTCTGTGCTTACAGAAAACCTGCCTCTCCCTGAAAGACCACCCAGAATCTGCACACACATCAGTCTTCAGTGTCTTCCAGTCCTTTCCCGGTGCTTCAGGTAAGTGGGGGCCCTGCTCTGAGGCTCAACTCCCTACATCCCTGACTCAGTCTCCCTGGGCATTTGCTGCACCTAGAGAATACCTATGATTCATGGAACTATCACCATGAGTCTGCCCACACCTTAGTCTTAAGAGTTCTCTTGATCTTTCCTGGTGGTTAAGTTGAGTGGGGGCACTGCTCTGATCCCCAAGTCCCTACATCCCAGACTCTTTCTCCCTGGGCATTTGTTGCACTTAGAGAAGTCCTACACCCCCCAGAAGGACATCACTGTTTCTGCCTATACCTCAGTCTTCTGGCATCCATAAGACCAGCCCACACAGGAAAGACATCAGCCCTTCCAAGCCCCAAACCCCAGCGAGCCCAGCTTCAGGAAAGTCATCAGCCCTTCCAGACCCCAAACTCTGTGTCAGCATCCCCAGATTCAGCTTCAGGAAGGAAGGAGACCAGTGGAGATGGAAAGAGCCCACCAGCACCCACTGGAAGAAGAGATGGGAAGAAGACAGAATAAGAGCTCACTCAGCAATAGAAAGACCAACATGTCACCACCAAAATCTAGCGATCCAACAACAGCAAGACCCGAAAAGCACTACATAGATGAATCAGAGGAGACAGACCTTAAAAATTATTTCATGAAGATGATGGAGACCCTCAAAGAAAAAACGAGGAAATCCCTTAAAGAAATAGAAGAAAAAACAAACAAAAAAATCCATGAAATGGGGGAAAAATTCAAGAAATAAATCTCTCAAGGAATCTAAAGAGCACCAAGAAAAAACAACCAAAAAATGAAGGAAACAACTCAAACAGTTGAAGGATTGAAAGCTGAAATAGAAACGATAAAGAAAACACAGAATGAAGGGATGCTGGAAATAGAAAAGCTGGGTAAACGATCAGGAACTACAGATGCAAGTATCACCAATAGAATACAAGAGATAGAAGAGAGAATGTCAGGTGTTGAAGACTCATTAGAGGATATAGAGTCATCAAGCAAAGAAAATCTCAAAACCATCAAATCCTTAACAAAAAATATCCAGGAAATATGGGACACCGTGAAGAAGCCAAACCTGAGAATAATAGGTATAGAAGAAGGTGAAGAAATACAACTCAAAAGTACAGAAAACATATTCAACAAAATCATAGAAGAAAACTTCCCTAACCTAAAGAAAGATATGCCTATGAAAATACAAGAATCTTACTGAAAACCAAATAGGCTGGACCACAAAAAGAAGTCACCTCACCATATAATAATCAAAACATCAAACCTACAGAGTAAAGAGAAAATATTAAGAGCAGCTAAAGAAAAAGGCCAAGTAACATACAAAGGCAGATCTATCCGAATTATACCTGACTTCTCAATGGAAACGATGAAAGCCAGGAGATCCGGGACAGATGTCTTACAAACGCTAAGGGAACAAGGATGCCAGCCCAGACTACTATATCCAGCAAAGCTCTCAATTACCATACATGGAGAAAACAAAATATTCCATGACAAAGCCAGATTTAAACAATATGTATCCATGAATCTAGCTCTACAGAAAGTGCTAGAAGGAAAACCTAGATACAAGGAAGATAACTACATTCACAAAGACACAGGCAATATATAATCCCACTTTACAAAACACCAAAAGAAAAAGAAAGGAGAAACTACACAAAATAACTTCACTAACAGTAAATCAAGCACAAACAAGAATCATCAAGTCAATGGTCATTAATATCCCTCAATGTCAACGGCCTCAACTTTCCTATAAAAAGAAACACACTAGCAGAATGCATACGAAGATAGAACCCTTCCTTCTGCTGCATGCAAGAAACACATCTCAACATCAAAGACAGACGTTATCTCAGAGTAAATCTCAGATTGGGAAAAGATCTTCCAATCAAATGGTCCCAAGAAACAAGCGGGTATAGCAATCCTAATATCTAACAAATTAGACATCAAATTAAAATCAATCAAAAGAGATGAAGAAGGACACTTCATATTCATCAAAGGAAAATTACATCAAGATGAAGTCTCAATTTTAAACATCTACGCCCCAAATACAAAGGCACCTACATTTGTGAAAGAAACATTACTAAAGCTCAAAATGCACATAAAATCTCACACACTAATAGTAAGAGACTTCAACACTCCGCTCTCACTGCTAGACAGGACCTCCAGACAGAAACTTAACAAAGAAACAAAAGAACTAATAGAAAGTATGACTCAACTGGTTTTAACAGACATCTATAGAACATTCCACCCAAATACAAAAGGATATACCTTCTTCTCTGCACCACATGGAACCTTCTCTAAAATTGTCCACATAATAGGAAACATAGCAAATCTCCACAGATACAAATAAATTGGAATAACCCCTGCATCTTATCAGACCACCATGCATTAACATTAGAATACAACAATAACACAAATCAGGGAAAACCTACAAACTCATGGAGATTGAGCAATGCACAATTGCACCATCCCTGGGTAAAGGAAGAAATAAAAGAAGAAATTAAAGACTTCCTTTATTTCAATGAGAATGAAGACACAACATACACAAACTTATGGGACACTTTGAAAGCACTGCTGAGAGGAAAGTTTATAGCAATAAGTGCCCACATGAAAAAACTGGAGAACAGTCATACTAGAGAATTAATAGCACAGCTGAATGTTCTAGAATAAAAAGAAGCAAACTCACCCAGGAAGAGGAGATGCCAGGAAATAATCAAATTGAGGGTAGAAATCAATCAAGTAGAAACCAGAAAAACACTGAGAAGAATCAATGAAACAAAGAGTTGGTTCTTTGAGAAAATCAACAAAATAGATAAACCTCTGTCCAAACTAACCAAAAGACAGAGGGAGAGCATGCTAATTAACAAAATCAGGGATGAAAAAGGGGACATAACAACAGACTCTGAGGAAATCCAGAGAATCATCAGGGCATACTTTGAAAATCTGTACTCCACAAAATTTGAAAATTTAAAGGAAATGGACAATTTCCTGGATAGATATCACTTGCCAAAACTAAATCAAGAACAGATAAACAATCTAAACAGACCTATAACCCCTAACGAAATAGAAGCAGTCATCAAAAGTCTCCCAAATCAAAAATGCCCAGACCCAGATGGCTTCAGTGCAGAATTCTACCAGAAATTCAAAGAAGAGCTAATTCCAATACTCCTCAAAGTATTCCACACAATAGAAGCAGGAGGCTCACTGCCAAACTCTTTCTACGAGGCTACAATTACCTTGATACCCAAGCCACACAAAGACACAACTAAGAAAGAGAACTATAGACCAATTTCCCTCATGAATATTGATGCAAAAATACTCAATAAAATACTCGCAAACCGGATTCAAGAACACATCAGAAAAATCATCCACCATGATCAAGTAGGCTTCATCCCAGGAATGCAGGGATGGTTCAACATTAGAAAATCTATCAATGTAATCCACCATATTAAAAATCTGCGAAAGAAAAACCACATGATCATCTCACTAGATGCTGAAAAAGCCTTTGACAAAATCCAGCACCCCTTCATGATAAAGGTCCTAGAGAGATCAGGGATAACAGGAATGTACCTGAATATAATAAAAGCAATATACAGTAAACCAACAGCTAACATCAAACTAAATGGAGAGAAACTCAAAGCAATTCCTCTAAAATCAGGAACAAGACAAGGCTGTCCACTCTCTCCATATCTCTTCAATATTGTACTTGAAGTTCTAGCTACAGCAATAAGACAACAAAAGGAGATAAAGGGGATACAAATAGGAAAAGAAGAAGTCAAACTTTCACTATTTGCAGATGATATGATAGTTTACATAAGTGACCCAAAAAACTCCGCAAGGTTACTCCTAGAGCTGATAAACACCTTCAGCAATGTGGCAGGATACAAGGTAAACTCAAAAAAATCAGTGGCCCTATTATATACAGATGATGAAGTGACTGAGAAAGAAATCAGAGAAATATCACCCTTTACAATAGCCAAAAACAACATCAAATATCTGGGGATAATGTTAACCAAGGAAATAAAAGACCTGTATATCAAGATGTTTCTGTCTTTAAAGAAAGAAATCAAAGAAGATACCAGAAAATGGAAAGATCTCCCATGCTCTTGGATTGGTAGGATCAACATAATAAAAATGGCAATCTTGCCAAAAGCAGTCTACAGATTCAATGCAATCCCTATCAAAATTCCATCACAATTCTTCAAGGACCTGGAAAGAACATTAATCAACTTTATATGGAAAAACAAAAGGCCCAGGATAGCTAACATCCCTATGCAATAAAGGAACTTCAGGAGGCATCACCATACCTGACTTCAAGCTCTATTATAGAGCTATAGTGCTGAAAACAGCTTGGTATTGGCACAAAATTGTCAGGTAGACCAATGGAACCGAATCGAAAGCATTAGTTTAACCCACACACCTATGAACAGTTGATTTTTGACAAAGAAGCTAAAACTGTACAATGGAAAAAAGAAAGCATCTTCAACAAATGGTGCTGGCATAACTGGCTACTGGTATGCAGAAGACTGCAGATAGATCCATGTTTATCGCCTTGTACAAAACTTAATTCCAAATGGATCAAAGATCGCAACATAAATGCAGCCACACTGAAACTTTTAGATGAGAAAGTGGAAGATACTCTTCAACGAGTTGGTACAGGAGACCACTTCCTAAACATAACACCAGTGGCACAGGCACTGAGATCGACAATTAACAAATGGGACCTTCTGAAACTAAAAAGCTTCTGTAAGGCAAAGGACACAGTCAAAAAGACAAAAAGGCAAGCCACAGAATGGGAAAAGATATTAATTAACCCTACATCTGACAGAAGGCTAATCTTCAAAATTTACAAAGAACTCAAGAAACAAGTCTCCAAAACACCAAAGGATCCAATTAAAAGGTCAGGTACAGAGCTAAATATAGAATTCTCAGTAGAGGAGGCTAAAATGGCCAAGAGACACTTAAGAAACTGCTCAACATCCTTAGCCATCAGGGAAATGCAAATCAAAACAACTCTGAGATACAATCTTACTCCAGTCAGAATGGCTAGAATCAAAAACACCAAAGACAATTTATGCTGGAGAGGATGAGGAGAGAAAGGAACACTCCTCGACTGCTGGTGGGAGTGCCGACTCATACAGCCTCTTTGGAAATCAGTAGGGAGATTCCTCAGGAAAATGGGAATTAATCTACCACTAGACCCAGCAATTCCACTCTTAGGCATTTATCCAAATGAGGCAGGTTCATACAACAAGGGCATCTGCTCCACTATGTTCATAGCAGCATTGTTTGTAATAGCCAGAACCTGGAAGCAACGTAGATGCCCCTCAACTGAAGAGTGGATAGAGAAAATGTGGTACATTCACACAATGGAGTATTACTCAGCAGGAAAAACAATGGAATCTTGAAATTCGCAGTGAAATGGATAGCACTGGAAGAAACCATCCTGAGTGAGGTAACCCTGTCGCAAAAAGACAAGCATGGTATGTACTCACTCATATATGGATTTTAGACATGGATCAGGATAGTGCCAGTCAACACTTCCACAGATAGAGAGTCTGGGAAACAGGAAAGAACCTAAAAGATATGCATATATGCATAGTACCCAAGAGAAGAGGATGGAGACAAGATCCTCTGAATGGATGGGGAACACGGCGAGGGGTGGGGGGAGTGGGACCTGGGAAGAAGAGAGGGGGTGAAGAGGAATGGAGTTGGTCATGGGGGAACAGGAAGTTGAGGGGGTGGGGGTAGAATAGGGGGAAGAGGGAATCATAGGTTCGAAGATAGATCAGGCACCAGAGTGACCTCGAGTGATCTAAAGGGATAACACCAATTGGCAAGCTAAGCAATAGTGGAGGGACCACCTCGAATGCCCATCCCTGATAATGATCTTGATGTCTATAACCATCCGGGAGCCTTCATCCTGTGATTGATGGAAGCAGAGGCAAACCCACAATTAATCACTGAACTGAACCCAAGGAACCCAGTGACAGAGAGAGAGGAGTGATGAGCAAATTGGCAAAGAATGGGCTTGCAAAACCAGTAGAGACAGCTGATCTGAACAGGGGAGAGCTCTTGGACACCAGCCCGACAGTGGGGAGGCCATCATGGGACTGATCTGGACCCCCCAAATGTGAGTGTCAGCGAGAAGGCCTGGGCAACCTATGGGGCCCTGAGCTGTGGATCAGTGTCTATCCCTGATATACAAACAGTCTTCGTGTGCCTATTGCACAAAGAGAGATGGTCTCTCAGCCTGGACTCTTAGGGGAGTGCCTGGACCCTACACAGAGTAAAATGACAGACTCTGGATATCCCCTATGGGGAAGGATTTGGCAATAGGGTGGGAGGGAGCGTGGTAAGGGGAGTGCGGGAGGAGGGGAGGGAGAGTGAACTGGGATTGACATGTAAAACAAGCTATTTAAAATTAAAATAAAAAATTTTTTTAAAAAAGCAGAAAAGGTGTGGAAATCCACATACATTTCCACCAAGAACAACCATTCCAAAACAAATGGGAACGAGCAATCAAAGATCATTAATATCCCTCAATAGTAATAGTCTTAACTTACCCATAAAAAGGCACAGGCTAACCGAATGGATTCTAAGACAGAAACCATCCTACCGCTGTATACAAGAAACACACCTCAGCTTCAAAGGCAGATGTTACCTCAGAGTTACGGTTTGGGAACGGATTAAAAAAATGGGAATCAGCCGAAAACAAGACCGAGGAATTCAACTCTTAGGCATATATCCAAAAGATTCACATTCATACAACAAGGACATCTGTTCCACTATGTTTATAGCAACATTATTTGTAATAACCAGAACTTGGAAACAACCTAGATGCACCACAACTGAAGAGTGGATAGAGAAAATGTGGTATATTTACACAATGGAGTACTATTCAGCAGAAAAAAATAGTGGAATCCTGAAATTTGCAGGCAAATGGATGGCACTAGAAGAAACCATCCTGAGTGAGGTAACCCAGTCACAAAAAGACAAACATGGTATGTACCTTCTTATATATGGATTTTAGACATAGATCTGGGGATTGCCAGCCAACACAATCCCACAGCCAGTGAGTCTGGGAAACAGAACCTTCATCCAATGACTGATGGAAGCAGAAGCAGACTTCCACAGCTAAATACTGAGCTGAACTCAAGGAACCCAGTGACAGAGAGCAAGGACTGAAGAGCAAAGGGGTTAAAACTGGGCTGGCTTAACCCCCAGAAACAGCTGTACTGAACAAGGTAGCTCTTGAATCCAAGATCGACAACTGGGAATCCAGCATGGGACTGATCAAGGCCCCCCTGAATGTGGGTGTCAGTGAGGAGGCCTAGGTAATCTGTTGAGCCTTGGGTAGTAGATCAGTAGTTATCCTGGTATACAAATGGACTTTGGGCAACCATCCCACAATGAGAGATGCACTCTCACCCTGGGCTCTTGGGGGAGGATCTAGGCCCTGCCTTGGAATAAATGACAGACTATGGACACCACCATGGAGGGACTCACCCTCCCTGGGGAAATGAGGAGGTATGTGGGGTTGGTAAAACTTCATGGGATGAGGGGAGGGAAAGGGAGAGGGAGCTGGGATTGACATGTGAAGCAACCTTGTTTCTAACTTAAATTTAAAAATAAAAATTTAAAAAAATAAAAAAAAAAAAAAAGCCTGATCCATTTGATGAAGTCTTCCATTTAGGACATGTATCTGTGAAATACAAATAGAGAGGGAAATTATCAGGTGAGATTGTCAACCTGAACAAGATGGGTAGCTGGGAAAACAATATAGGACTGATCCAGACCCCCTGAATGTGGGTGTCAGTTAGGAGGTGTGGAAAATCTGTGGGGCCTCTTGCAATGGATCAGTATTTATCCCTAGCATATGAATGAACTTTGGGAGCATATTTCACATAGGAAATCAGCCTAGACACATTTGGGATGGCCTAGACCCTGCCACAAATGATATGACAGACTGTGAGTATCCCCCAAGGAAGGCCTCACTCTACCTGGGGAGCAGAAAGAGGATGGAAAATGATGTTGGTTGGGGGCAGGTGAGGAGGGGAGGGAGTGAATTGGGAATCAGATGAAAAACAAGATTTGTTCTAATTTAAATAAAAAGTTCAGCTTTCCTTCTCAACACATTTAAGGTTTGTCATTGCTATTTTCTACCGTGGAGATGGACATGAAGATTCTTTGTAGTTTGTTTTAAATTCCTTTGCATTTTACATGAACAAAACGTATTGAATTTACCTGTTTGATGCACATACTTATGTTTTAAATTGGAATTTCCAATATAGTGGTGAGGTTTATATATTCTTCCCTCATTTCTTCAGTAAGATTTGTTCCCCTTGCTACATTTCAATGGGTAAAAGCCAAAAATATCTGTGACTATCTGGCCTAAAGTTTGAACTCATCAAAACTAATATTCCAAGGTATAATCCTACATTGGCACCCAGGGTAGAGATTAGTATTTTGAGGTTTGTCACATAAGTCTTAGTAAAATATTGTCTCAGTGCATAGGGCACTTTCAGAACATATCAGTATATACATTTTGAATCTTAGCATGCTGAAGACTCTTAAAAATTTACTTATATTTTTATTTTCCAAAATACTTGAATAAGCTAAATAAAGTTTAGGATATTTGAATGTCACTTTCTAAAAAATTCCCAAGGCTACAATGCTTTAATCACCTATTTTTATCTTTTTGAGTTGAACAGTCCTTTCCTTAATAATCTTGACACCTAGTGAAAGATGTAATAATTACTTTCAATGAATCATCTAGGACACTATATTTTCAATTTCCTTGAAGAGTATTACAACTATAAGTTCCAAATATTTGCCCTGATTATGCATTTGAATAAATTTACATCATGTTATATATAAGGTGGGTGTTAATTTCAGTAACATTACATCCATTCTAAATGATGTTTACAAGACAATCAATAGGGAAAATGCAGATATCTCATGTCTCTGTATAGGAATGAATGACAATATATTACATTTCACACACTGCAAGAATTTACAACATCCTTATTGTGATACCAATGCTAATATAAAAGATAGAGAGTTCATTGATGAAGTTGTCATGACTGATATCCACTTTACAAAACTCAATGAAAGTCTGTTTTTCACTTATTTAAAATATCTCAAAACACTTCAATTTGTCCCTTTGTGATTGGCTTAATAAAATTTTGATATAAAAATGAGTGGGTATGCTTTTTATTGAGTTCAGTAGGCAACATGGAAAAGGTACATATGTTTTGAAAGGGGGAAAAGCAAATTTCATCCAGTCATGATTTAAAAACACACATTTATAAATTAATTATGGTAGTATAACTCCAGTAGTTAAAATGTAAGCACATAAACCTGGGGAACCAGCAGCAGACTGAACAAAGCCCTCTGAATGTGTGGGCCTGGGCAGTCTAGGTTAACTAAGATAGTGAAACCAGTATTCATCCCCTAGCGCATGAATGGATTTTGGGAGCATATTCCACATACAGGGATATTATCTCAGCCCAGATATATGAGGCAGGGCCTAGAACCTGTACCAAGTGATATCACATTCTTTGATGATCTCCCTGAGGAGTGGGTGAGGGCTTTAGTAAGGGGAAGGGAGCATAGGAGGGAGAGTGAAATGGGATTGATATATAAAATCAGATTGCTTCTAAATTAAATTAATAAATAATAAAACTGTAAGAATATACTGATGATCCATAAGATAAATTCTGAAAATTATTTTCTCCGCTGAAGAATGTGATACTTATCCATCGCTATAGCCATTCCCATTTGTCTCTGATTTTGATGAAAAATAACATGATGATATTAGATATATAAGCAACTTTAAATGCAAATAAATATGATGCTGTGAACAATACAATAGCATATTATTTCACAGTGTAAACTCAACAATTTGATTTAGAATTTTTATTCATTTTCAATCTCAACTGATTGATACATATACTTGGACATCTAATTGTCATAAAAATATTTTATTCTTTATTTAGAAATAATTGAATTAGTGAAAAATCCCCCTTCCCTAATTTATAAAATGAAGTCCATGGCATCTGTACTTGCTCAACTGTTAAGAAAAAACCTGTATGAGCTAAAAGTTGGAATTTGGACTCCCATAGAACAATGTGAGGTGCACTCTCACCCTGAACTCTTGGGGAAGGGTCTAGGCCCTGCCCTATATGAAATGACAGACTATGGACACCCCCATGGAGGGCCTCACCCTCCCTGGGGGAATGAGTGGATAACGGGGGGGAGTTGAGGGGAGGGCACGAGAGTAGGGGAGGGAATGGGAGAGGGACCTGGAACTGACTTGTGAAGCAACCTCGTTTCTTATCTAAATTTAAACTAGAAAATAAAATATAAAAAAGTTGGAATTTACCTTATAGTATATACACTGAAGATATAATGTCTCAAAAATAGTTATTGCTTAGCTAAATTTGAATCCACACAAATACTCGTTAGTTATTCCCATTTGCCTTCTCTGGCATATGTCCACACATTAGGCTCCACTGAGTTCAAATGAATATCATAGCATCTGTATATGATCAGAACTCAGAAATGATGGAGGCAGAAATGATCCTCACTCTTCTGTCACTGGAAAAATACACACGTGTAACTTATTAAAAACTAATGATACAATACTAAGTGAGAATCTATATAAGTAAGTTCCTGAAAACTAACGATACAACAGACTGTGAGGTTTTCCACGTGTAACTTATGAAAATTAATGACACAACACGGTTTGAGAAACTACATGTGTAACATCTTCAAAACTAACGATACTACACTGTGAGAGAATCTACATGTGCAACTTCTTAAAAAACGATACATACTGTATGAGTATCTATGTGCATAACTACTTGAAAACTAACGATACAGCATGGTGTGAGATTCTATCTATGTAACTTCTTGATATCCAACGATACAACTCTGAGTTCTAAACTGAATCTATATATACTTGAAAACTAATGAAAAACTCTGTGTGAGAAACTATATCAGTAAATTCTGGAAAACTAACGATAAAACACTGTCTGAGAATCTACACGTGCATCTTATTGAATAGAAATGATACAAAATTGTGTTTGAATCTACATGCGTAATTTCTTGAAAATTAAAGGCACAACACTGTCTGAGAATCTACACTGTAACAATTGAAAACTAAAGATACAACAATGTGTGAGAATCTATAAGTGTAACTTCTTGAAAACGAATGATACAACCCTGTGTTGAGAATCTACACGTGTATCTTCTTGAAAACTAACGACACAACACTGTCTGAGAATATACACGTGAAACTTCTTGAAAAATAACAACACTGTGTGATAAACTACAGGTGTAACTACTTGAAAATTAATGAAACAACACAGTGTATTAAATTACATGCGTAACATTGTGTGAGAATTTATATACGTAACTTACTTAAACTAACGATACAGCAATGTGTGAGAATCTATATATGTAACTTCTTGAAATCTAACGTTGGAACACTGACTTCTTAACTGAATGCAAAACTTCTTGAAAACTATTGATACAACACTGTGTGAGAATCCACACGCGTAACTCATTGAAAACAAACGATACAATACTGAGTGAGGACCTATAAACGTAAGTTCTTAAAAACTATCGATACTACACAGTGTGAGAATCTCCACGTGTAACTTATAAAAATTAATTACACAAAATTGTCTGAGAATCTACAATTGTAATTTATTGAAAATTAAGGATACAACACTGTGTGAGGAACTACATGTGTAACGACTTGAAAACTAATGAAACAACACTGGCTGAGAATCTACCCATGTATCTTATCGAAAAGTAACTATACAACACTGTGTTTGAATCTATTTGCATAACTTCTTGAAAATAAAGAACACAACTCTGTCTGAGAATCCATATGTGTAAATTATTGAAAATTAAAGAAAAAACACTGTGTGAGTATCCACACGTGTAACGTATTGAAAACTAATGATACAACACTGCGTGAGAATCCATATGCTTAATTTCTTGAAAATGAATGATACAAAACTCTCTTGAGAAACTACACGTGTAACTTCTTGAAAACTAATGATACAACACTATGTTAGAAAGTACATGTGTAACTTTTTGAAAACTAAGGATACAACACAGTATGAGAAACTACATGGTTACCTTCTTGAAAAGAAACTATACAGAGCTGCCTGGACATCAATATGCATAACTTATTGAAAACAAAGGAAATAACACTTTGTGGGAAACTAAATGAGTAATATCTTGAAAACAAACGATACAACATTGTGTCAGAATCTATCCCTGTACCTTATTGAAAACTAGTGATAGAGCACAGTGTGAGAATCTATATAGGTAACTTCTTGAAATCTTACGATACAACATTGAGTTCTAAACTGAATGCATAACTTCTTGAAAACTATCGATATAATACTGTGTGAGAATCTATAAATGTAAGTTCTTAAAAACTATCAATACTACACAGTGTAAGAATCTCCACGTGTAACTTATAAAAATTAACGACACTACACTGTGTGAGAAACTACATGTGTAACATCTTGAAAACTGACGATACAACACTGTGAGAGAATCTACATGTTTATCTTTTTTAAAAGAAATGATACAATGCTCTGTGAGCATCTATGTGTGTAACTTCTTGAAAAATAACAATACAGCACTGTGTGAGAATCTATCTACATAACTTCTTGAAATCTAACGATACAATTCTGAGTTCTAATCTGAATGCATAACTTCTTGAAAACTAACGATACAACACTGTAGGAGAAACTACCTGTGTAACTACTTGACAACTAATGATAAAACACTGTCTGAGAATCTACAGGTGTATCTTATTGAAAAGTATCAATACAACACTGGGTTTGATATTGTATGTGTAACTTCTTAAAAATAAAGGGCACAACACTGTCTGAAAATCTACACGTGTAACTTATTGAAAATAAAGATACAACACTATGTGAGAATCTACACGTGTAAGGTATTGAAAACTAGTGATACAACACCATGTGAGAATTTATAAGCTTAACTACTTGAATACTAAGGATACAACAATGTCTTTAGAGTCTACATGTGTAAAACCTTGAAAACTAAGGATACAACCCTGTAGGAGAATCTACACGTGTAACGTATTGAAAATTCACGAAACAACACTGTCTGAGAATCTACACGTGTAACTTACTGAAAATTAACGATACAAAACAGTGCGAGAATCTACATGTGTAACTTATTGAAAACTAACGATACAACACTGTGTGAGAAACTACTTGTGTAAATACTTGAAAACTAATGATATAATACTGTCTGAGAATCTACACATGTAACTATTAGAAAATTAATGATACAAAACTGTTTGAGAATCTGCACGTGTAATTAATTGAAAGTTAACGAAACAAAACTGTCTGAGAATTTAGACGTGTAGCTTCTTGAAAACTAAAGATACAACCCTGTGTGAGAAACTACATGTGTAATTCTTGAAAACTAAAGATAAAACACAGTGTGAGAAACTGCATAAGTAAATTCTTGAAAACTGACGATACAAAGCTGCCTGCAAATCTATATGCATAACTTATTGGAAACAAAGGAAACAACACTTTGTGGGAAACTACATAAGTAACATCTTGAAAATAAGCGATACAACATTGTGTGGGTATCTATATTCATAACTTATTGAAAAATAAATATACTCTGGCGGGTCCAGGAAAAGAGAGGAGCCAGGGAGACAAGGGAACCAGCTGTTCTGGCAGGTCCTGGGAACAGAACAAGGACAAGGAAGATAAGAACTACCAGATTATTGGACTTGCTAGCACCCACCAACTCTTGTCCCGTATCCACCAGAGCAGTAAGGGGCTCTTTCTGCACCCACTAGAAAAAGAAATGGGAAAGAGACAATACAAAAACACACTCAGCAACAGAAAAACAAATATGACACCACCAGATTGTAGAGACTCCACACCAGCAATACTCCAACATTCCAATGCAAATGAAGCAGAATAGAATGACCTTAAAACCACTTTCATGAAAATGATGGAGTCCCTAAAAGAGGATATAGGAAAATCCCTCAAAGAAATGGAAGAAAAAACAAACCAAAAAATACAAGAAATGGAAGAAAAAGCAAACCAAAAAATTCATAAAATTCAACAAATAGATGAAAAGATGAACCGAAAATCGAAGAAACTATGCAAACAGTGCAAGGCTTAAAAACTGAAACAGAGACAATAAAAAAACACAATCTGAAGAGAGGGTGGAAATAGAAAAGCTGGGCAAATGGTCAGGTATTACTGATACAAACATTACCAACATAATACAAGAGATGGAAGAGAGAATCTCAGGTCTTGAACATGCACTAGGAGAAATGGATTCATCAACTAAAGAAAATCTTAAGTCCAACAAATCCTTATCACAAAACATCCAGGAAATATGAGATACCATGAAAAGATCAAACCTAAGAATAATAGGTATATAAGAAGGAGAAGAAAGCCACCTCAAAGGGGCAGAAAGCATATTAATCAAAATCATAGAAATAAAGTTTCCCATCCTTAAGGAAGACATGCAAATGAAGGTAAAAGAAGCTTACAGAACACCAAATAGAGTGGATCACAAAAACAAGTCCCCTTGCCACATAATAATCAACACTCCAAATATACATTCGTAAAAGAAACATTACTATGAATTAAATCACATATAAAGCCCCACAGACTTTTAGTGGGAGATTTCAACACAACATTCTCACCACTAGACAGGAATTCCAGACAGAAACTCAACAAAGAAGCAAAGTGTATAGTAGAAGCAATGAACCAACTGGGATTAAGAGACATCTATAAAACTTTCATTCATATAAAAAACAATATACCTTCTTCTCACCAACATATGGAACCTTCTCAAAAATCCACCACATACTTGGCAACATATCCAAACTCAGCAGCATCAAAAAAATTGGTATAACCCCATGTATCTTATCAGACCACCATGCTCTAAAATTAGAATTAAACAACAACACAAATTGCAGAAAGCCTACAAACTCATGTAAATTGAATAAAGCACAACTGCACCATTCCTGGGTCAGAGATTATATAAAAAAATTAAAGACTTCCTACAACTCAATGAGAATGAAGACACAATGTAACCAAACCTATGGGACACTTTTAAAGCAGTGCTACGGGGAAAGTTCATAGCACTAAGTACCCACATGAAGAAACTGTAGAATAGTTATACTAGAGAATTAACAGCACAGCTGAAAGTTCTAGAACACGAAGAAGCAAACTACCCAGGGGAAGTAGACGCCAGGAAAGAATCAAAGCGAGGGCTGAAATCATTGAAGTTGAAACTAGGAAAACAATACAAAGAATCAATGCAATGAAGAGATGGTTCTTTGTGAAAATCAACAAGATAGACAAACCTTTGTCCAAACTTACCAAACAGCAGAGAGTATACATGCAAATTACCAAAATCAGAAATGGAAAGGGGTACATAACAACGGACTCTGAGGAAATTCAGAGAATCATCAGGTCATACTTTGAAAACCTGTACTCCACAAAATTTGAAAATTTAAAGGAAATGGACGATTCCTGGATAGCTATCACTTGCCAAAATTAAATCGAGAACAGATAAGCAATTTAAATATAACTATAACCCTTATGGAAATAGTCATCAAAGTCTTATGGAAGTAGTCATCAAAAGTCTCCCAACCAAAAATAACCCCAGGTCCAGATGGCCTCAGGGCAGAATTGTACCAGAAATTCAAAGAAGAGCTTATGCCAATTCTTCTCAAAGTATCCCACTCAACAGAAGCAGAAAGGTCTTTGCCAAATTCTTTCTATGTGACTTCAAAAACCTTGATCCCCAAGCTACACAAAGACACAACTAAGAAAGAGAAATAAAGACCAATATGCCTCCAAGAACACATCAAAACAATCATTCACTATGATCAAGTAGGATTCATCCTGGAATGCAGGGATGGTTCAACATACGAAAATCCATCAACGTAATCCATCATATAAACTAGCTGAAAAACAAAAATCACATGATCATCTCACTAGATACTAAAAAAGCCTTTGACAAAATCCAACACCCCTTCATGATAAAGGTCTTGGAGAGGTCAGGGATAACAGGAACATACTTAAACATAATAAAATCTATATAGAGTAAACCAACAGCCAACATCAAACTAAATGGACAGAAACTGAAAGCAATTTCTCTAAAATCAGGAACAAAAATGGCTGTTCAGTCTCTCCATACCTTTCCAACTTTGTACTTGAAGTTCTAGCCATTGCCATACAACAACAAAAGGGGATCAAGGGGATACAAATTGGGAAGGAAGAGGTCAAACATTCACTGTTTGCAGATGATATGATAGTATATGTAAATGACCCAAAGAACTCTACCAGGGAACACTTACAGCTGATTACCACCTTCAGCAAAGTGGCAGGCAACAAGACCATCTCAAGAAAATCTGTAGCCCTACTATATACAGATGATAAATGGGCTGAGAAAGAAATTAGAGAAACATCACACTTTACCATTGCCACAAAAAACATAAAATACCTTGGGGTAAGGCTAACCAAACAAGTGAAAGACCTGTATCGCAAGAACATTGAATCTTTAAATAAGGAATTTAAAGAAGCCCTCAGAAAATGGAAAGATCTCCCATAGTGTTGGATAGGTAGGATCAATATAGTAAAAATGGCAATCCTGCCAAATGATATCTAGATTCAATGCAATCGCCATTAAATCCCAGCACAATTCTTCACAGACCTTGAAAGAACAATAATCAATTGTGTATGGAAAAACGAAAGACCCAAGATAGCCAAAACAACACTATTCAACAAGGCAACGTCCGGAGGCATCACCAGCCCTGACTTCAAGAGCTATGATAGAGCTATAGTCCTGAAAACAGCTTGGTATTGGCAAAAATAGACAGGTAGACCAATGGAATCGAATTGAAAACCCTGATATTAACCCACACATGTATGAACATCTGACCTTTGATAAAGAAGCTAAAAATATACAATGGAATACAGAAAGCATCTTCAACAATTGTTGCTGGCATAACTGGAGGCTGGCATGTAGAAGAATGTGGATCGATCCATGTTTATCGCCATGCACAGTACTTAAGTCCAAATGTATCAAAGACCTCAACATAAATCCAGCCACACGGAACCTCTTAGAAGAGAAATTGTGTGGTACCATTTAACGAATTGGTACAGGAGACAGCTTCCTGAACATAACACCAGTAGCACAGACAGTGAGATCAACAAGTAATAAATGGGACGTCCTGAAACTGAGAAACTTCTGTAAGGCAAAGGACTCAGTCAGCAAGACAAAAAGGCAGCCAACAGAATGGGAAAA
>NW_024431502.1:0-17652 GCF_017639785.1 Mesocricetus auratus
TGGTGGCGCACGCCTTTCATCCCAGCACTTGGGAGGCAGAGGCAGGAGGATCTCTGTGAGTTCGAGGACAGTCTGGTCTACAGAGCAAGTTCCAGGACAGCCTCCAAAACAATACAGAGAAACCCTGTCTTGAAAATCCAAAAAAATTGTTTGACTTTAATTTGGGGGTTTGTTCTCATGCTAGGAGGGGAAGAAGAAACTTGAATTATTGTGAAGTCATCATCAGTTTGAGCATTGTGCTCAAAAGAACAGATTGTGGCTAAAATGAGTAAGCACTGTATTCCGAATCTGAATCTTTTACTTTCTTTCTTTCCTACATTGGCTTGTTCAAATGGCTCTTTCCTGTAGTGAAAGGAAAATTACTCGTGTCACTGATTGCATCAATGTAAAATATAAATGATTAATGCATTAATGTAATTTTCTTAATTATGCCTTAAAGAACTGGATTTACCTTCCTAAGCATACACAAAATAGAAACCATGACTTAAAAATGATGATTTTGAAAAGGAAATAAGAATCAATGCCGGGCCCTGATGTGCAGCCTGTGTCCTACAATGTGCGGAGGGTGTCGGGATTGATGACACAGAGACCAGTCGGTGGTGAAAGAAGGCTTCTAGAAAACTTCAAGAAAGCTTTCTGAAGGCTTCAAGAACCCCCTGGCTTTATTCTTACCCACTCTGCTTATATGCCCTGACACCAGATGCGGTGGGGGGGTGTCAGGAAGAGGTGGTTAGTCATTAGAAAAGGTCAAGGTCAGGGTGTTCTCCTGGGGGAACCCTTATCAGGAACTTATTGCTCTGGTAAACATTTCTTATGGGCACTGTATTTTTTTAGTAAACATGTTTTTTAGTAAACATGGCTTCTCTGTGCTCTATTACAGCTGCCTGCTCCCAGGCTGATGTCCCCTCTGGCCAAGGTCTCTTGTTCCCACAAATCAAGGCAAAGTGCATCCTCTGGTTGACCTTGGATCCCCCTGAATACACTTATTTCAGTGACTTTACAAATCATTTTTCATAGCTGATCCCATGGATTTTCAAGAGGCTCACATATCCCCTGCTGTATTATGTTCACTTAGGGATATACAAGCAAAATCATTTTGACCACATTCTGTAGCATTTCTGTGGGTATGTAGCACAACATACTTAACTTTTGAGGGGAAAAATCAATGGTTGGGGATTCATTTTCATACAGAAAGTTTAGAAAGAATGCATAACTGGTTGATGGTAATTTTGAAACACTACTTGATCTTGAATGAAATTCTTGACTCAATTTCTTTTTGAAGTTCAAGCCTAGTAGAACTTTGCCTTGAATGCAGTAGTTCTCTTTGATTTTTCAAGGTTTAGTGATGACTATGGGACAGGCACTATGAAACTTTTTGTGTTTATCTTTTTCTAATTTCTAAAACAACCCTATGTGGAAGAGGCATCCTGTTTCACCGAGGCAGCTAATGATCAGGAGGAAATCAAGAAATTTGCATTTCCTAATAGTCAGTAGTAATTTTGAGTATCTTGTTTTGAGCATATTTACCTCTTATGTATCTTTCTTGATTTAAATATTTTGTCAATGCAAGTCCCTGAGAAGGTACATAATTATCTTCTCCTATTCCAAGAATCGTCTTAATAGCACAATTTTTTGAGACAGGATCTCATGTAGCCCATGTTGGCTTCAGACATACTATGTAACCAGAGATATACTTGAACTTGTGATCCTCTTGTCTCTGACCCTCCCCTCAGCCGTATAGTTTGGTTTTTATAAGTTCAATTTATCTATGTTTACCTTACTTATTTGGGCTTTGGGTCATAGTTAAAAATCAAGTTTTCTTCTACTATTTTTTATCTTTTGTATTTGGTAGTTCAATCATTTTGAGATACTGTCTGTATAGATTAGGAAGAATTAAAACATTTTTAAAACATAGTTTCAATACTATTTGTTAAAATAACTTAACAATTTCCATTGACTTGTGTTGCTGCTCTTGTCAAAAACCCAATACACTATAAATATAAAGATTTCAAACTTATTTTGTGTATTAATTATACTTTCTATGGAGATTGTTTAGACATTTTTCCTTTATAAAAATGAGATAGTAACATACAAAGTGGACTCACTTGCTGTCAAATCCTTACTGAAAGAATTTTATACTCATGAAAGAATAGTAACTTTTAATATTGAATGTAAATATGGCCAGATATGGTGATTCACGCTTGCAAAACTACTACTTTGAAGACCAAGGCAGTATTGCTGTCAGAATGAGGCATATCTGGCTAACAGATTTAGTTTCATACTAGTTTAGACCATACATTGAAACTCTGTCTCAAAATAAACAAACAAAACAAAATAAAAACAAAACCAGGCAGGTAACAACCCAAAAGAAAATGTAATTGAGTCTCTGTTAAAATAAATTAATTTTACCGGGCAGTGGTGGCGCATGCCTTTAATCCCAGCACTCGGGAGGCAGAGGCAGGCAGATCTCTGAGTTCGAGGCCGGGCTGGACTGATAGCCTCCAAAACAATACAGAGAAACCCTGTCTCGTAAAAACCAAAAAAAAATTAAATCAAATAAATTAATTTTATCTACAGTAGTTTAACCTTGAATGTTGTATTTACTTGGGAGCTAGTTTGGAAAAAGTATATAAATGCCATCATTGGTGCCGTTTGTAAAAATCCAACAATTCCTCACTGATTAGCCACTAAAAATTAAAACAGGAAAAGGAAGCCAGATAATTATCCTACACTAATTAAACCTAATTATAAGACATTTCACAAAACAAGAATCACAGGAAAGTCATTGCCCATATCTAAAAGGAATAAAAATGTAGTTTGAAGTCTCAGACTTTCTTCCTCCTGATTTTCCTTTGAGATTTTCCAGAGATATGTTTCAAAGGATAGCAATGGGTGATGGAATATTTTGGTACCAGGATATGGATCATTTGGTGCATAAACAAACTATGTAGAGGATAAAGTTGGCTCCAAAATGGATGTATGTGTGGCTTTAACAAGTCAACATTTATGATGAACACAATTAGTGACAGATGTTAGAACCGGGATAGGGAGGGTTGTATTTACTGCTTCTCAGCAGATTTGCTGAACTTATTCCTAGCAAGCAATATATTTGTGGCAGACTGGCACTATATAGTACATAGCAAGTTCATACTTTGTTTTTAAACTTTCTGTATGATAAATGGTGGTTTTGAAAGTAAAGATGTTAGTCATTAGAAAGATAAAATGTAGCAAGAAATGTTATATTCATTCTTGGGATGGATATATGCACAAAATTGAAACACACACTCATATATATGTTAATGTTTTTCGATGATTGAAAAATTTCACTGTTTCAATTTCATGGATAAACTTGACAAAATATTAGTAGCTTCTGATTGATTTTTCTGTAAGGGAACACTTGGTCAGGACAGAATTAATTTAGTAGAATAAAACTAAGTCATTTATGGAATCTCGATTTTATTAAAAAATAGTAGATACAGTTCCCAAATTCAAAATAAAAAGTACCAGTTACATGCGTTATTTGGCTCTATGCATTACTTAGTCTCTTGGTATTCATTCATCAATTATCAGTTAACATAAAAACTCCAACTCTGCCCGATTTTGTCCTTTTACAAGAGTAAAGCATTCCATTCTTTCTCCTCTCTTCTTCATTCCTGTTTGCTTCTTTGGATCCTCTTCTCCCAATGCTTGTGTCAGGAAGGCAGCTTATGGATAATCAACACTTTAACAGTCTTAAGTTACCCAGTCAGAGGATAGGGCTATCCCCTTTTCCTGTCCTTTATAACACTGTGTTTCCCTTCATCCTTGTGAGATGTTTACTACTCCCCACCCCCCCAACATCTTGTTTGGAAATTGCTTATTGTATTCCTTTGCAACTGCATAATGAAACAATTTGCAAAGATTCTACTAAAGAATAGTAACAATAAAACAATGCATCTAAGTCATTACCTGTGATTGTGGGATGAGGATAGTGAATGTGGAATCAGTGGGAGACTGGAGTACATTTTGAGGAGAGAAGATTTATTTTTGCCTGAAAGGATAGTCATTAATGAGGCTTTATGCTCAGTCTTTCAGGTATTTCCCCTGAAGGCTGTAGGTATCATTCGACTTGTCATAGTTTACAATGAAAAAAGTATACAATACTGACAGTAAAAAAAAAAAAAACTCTGAACTATAATGCTGACAGTGACTCATGACTCTTTACAACAACAAATACCCTTGGAGACTAAATATTCTGTGTTAAATCCCACATGTAGACTTAGTGAGTTGTTTGTTAATTGTCCTGTTGAAGTAGAAATATAGCAGTATGTGCCAGTAGTTCTTAGGGTATGCAACAAATGTTTAGGCCCATACAAGTGGCATAGCCTGTGCATTTGAAGTTCATATAAAAGCTGGAATTTGTCCTGGAATTTAATGGGATTTGTTATACTAATAAATAAAATCAGGGTGCCAAAATATAATAAACAATCCTACTTTGCCACCTTTCTTTGTAAGACTCTAGCTCTATTTCTGAATCTGAAGAATGTTTCTTTAGGAAGCAAGTAAGTCATTGGTCTTGCAGCCTTATCAGCATGCCTGTGGCAAAATACATGGTAGAATCTCCTCTTCATTTATGCCAATAATGGCAATTTTGGGGAAATCCACAGGGGGCATACACTTCAGTCTTATTCCCCCCAAAAATTAAGCTAAAGGAATTAACTTCGTGAGTATTCTAGATGGTACAGCTTTCTAACAAAAAAGTCAAGTGAATTTTTAATAAAGGAAATGTAATCAGAAGATATTTTGATAGTAGGACTTTGCCTCTGCTGTGAAGTCTCAAATGGATTTGCTGGCTTGGTTTACATTTACTTTTATAAGCAATAAGAGGTTTAATACATAGTTGAGTTTTAATGGTTATTGTTCTAACATTAAACTCTAAGAACTTTTAGGTTTATAATTCTGAGAATATATTTATAGTACTTTATGTAAATTTTACTGTCAGAAAAGTAATGTATTTTAGAGGATTCCTTTTTAAGTGGTGTGTGCGTGTGCATGCGTGTGTGTGCATGTGTGCATGAGGGCAGGAGCCTCTGAGGCCATTGTCCTCCAATTTCTCTACTGCTGCCTGACTTGGGAATCTTCTCCAGCTGTGCCATCTCTTCAGCCCCTTCTTGCAGGCATTAATCCAAAAGAGCCTGCACACAAATAAGTACAACCCACACGAAAGTGTATTAGAACTAACTGGTCATTGAAATAGAAATAGCAGTGTTTCTGTCTGGGTTCTGGGCATTTGGTAATCAGTGCTCATCTTAAGGAAATTCATTGAGTTTTTAACTTACAGTTATCTGCACCTTTGTAAATAAATTTTAATTAAGCATAAAAGCTCACTAAGAGGTCCTTATCAGTTTTATAATTTTAATTGAATGTAATTTGGACTAAATTTACTATATACTTAACTTTTTACTAGTTTTAGCATGAAGACACCCCATGGTGTCTTGGTCCTGTACTTTGTGGTAGACCGATTTCCCTACCTTCACAAGTAAAACATCGTTCAAAATATCAAGTATTAGTATTAAAAATTCTGTCTATATGGTGCTTCCCTCAAAGCATCCTGGGATATTGAGATTCCATAAATATTCTTTTAAAATATGGGACCTTAGAAGTTATTTATAAGTGGTTAAAATATATGTATTTCCCCGTCATAATTCCCAGAAAAATTTCAATATACAGTTAATACTTTATTTACGAAGTCAGGGAAGTCTCTATCCTTTGTAATGTGTTTTTTGATTTTATTCTGTAGGACTATTCTGAAAGAAAGTGGGTTTGCCAGATACCTTAACTCAGCAGTGCTAATCAGTGGAGCTATGCTTATTTTTGGAGGAAATACCCATAATGACACTTCCTTGAGTAACAGAGCAAAATGATTTTCTGCCGATTTCCTGGCATATGACATATGTATGTATCTGTTAGGATTCTTCAAAGCAGAAAATACCAGAACATTTTCTCAAATAGATTAATTGACAGCATGTGTATGTGTCATAGTATAGATGAGTTTAGTGGTAGACATGAATTGGGTTTTCTCCAATGTCAGCACAGTGCTCGTCTAGAGCCACGAGAGCAGATGTGTTGGAATGAGTTAGTATGAGAAACAAAAGAACAGAAGTGTAGGTTTCAATGACCGTTTGAAGCTTTTGACTGTTGTGTCCCTATTTGAATGTTGTACGAGCCTCTTGTGTCTTAAACTTGTTAGCTTTGATAAGGATAGATATGCGATACTATCAAACTATCAAATTTAAGACAGTAGGAACCCAAATACTTTAGATTTCAGTTGGAATGAACAAAACTTATTTTACATTAAATACACAGAGTATATTTACTGAGTGTGGAGGAGACGTTCACTGAAAGCGACGTTCCAAAGGAGATATGAAATATGAGAGGCAAAGTAGGAATCCAGGATGTACCCGAGAAAGGAAAACAGGAAAGGAACTAAATAAGCCTTTTCCCAGAGAATCAGAAATAGCTGCAGCACTCACTCCAAGCTCCAATCTCACTTGTTCATTGTGCTGTATCCTCACTGATTTTATATGTGAGCGGATGCATTCATTGAAATACTTCATTTAACGCCCAGGTGCATCATTGTAGTGAAAATATTGCTCCTCTAATTTTCATGTTATTGCTAAAAGCTAGCTGATGTATTTAGCTGTACATAAGAATGCCTTTTATTGACGGTTGAGAATGAAGTACAGTATCAAATTCAGAGCTGTTCCCTTGATAAGTCAAAATAAGGGAGACTAAGTAGATGTAAGAAGGATTTAGTTTTTAGCATCATAAAGACACATTACCTGCTTTGCTGGATTATTTTCACATGGCCACACAGGAAAGAACAATGACAGTTAATAAGTGCTTTGATCTCTATGTTCTTACAAGTAAGGATGCTAATCTGTGGTGAGCACAGAGATTACTCAGTGTTAACTATGGACAATGTTAGCTCTGAAATAATGCTACTTCCTCATGATGAGCACGGGGTGGTCCCAGCTTCTCGAAAGCTCCTAAATCGTTTTCTGGGATCCGGAAAAATCAGTGGACTGTGACAGTAATTCCAGCTGGCAGTGGACTCTTTACTTGGTGAGACACAGTGAACTGGGAAGAAAACAAAACATTGATTTATTTACTCTTTGTCAATCCATTCTCTTCTATGGAATTTTTTAAAGTAAAAGAAAAATATGTCACTGTTTCTGTTAAAAATCCATAAGGTGGGATTTTGAACTTTTGCATTCATTTTTTTTTCAGTGAGCCTCCTTTACCACAGTGCTTGTGTTTTAATTAACTATAAGATAGGGCTTTTTCTTTTTTTTAATTTTATTTTCCAGTTTAAATTTAGATAAGAAACAAGGTTGCTTCACAAGTCAGTTCCAGGTCCTTCTCCCATTCCCTCCCTTCCTCCCGAGCCCTCCCCACCGTTATCCCCTCATTTCCCCAGGGAGGGTGAGGTCCTCCATGGGGGTGTGCATAGTCTGTCATTTCATATAGGGCAGGGCCTAGACCCTTCCCCAAGAGTTCAGGGTGAGAGTGCACCTCACATTGTTCTATGGGAGTCCAAAGTCCGTGTGTATACTTGGGATGGGTACTGATCTGCTGCCCAAGGCTCAATAGATTCCCTAGGCCTCCTCACTGACACCCAGATTCAGGGGGTCTTGATCAGTCCCATGCTGGCTTCCCAGGCTGATGCCTGGGATTCAAGAGTTAACCTTTGTCTGGTCAGCTGCTTCTGGGGGTTAAACCAGCCCAGTCTTAATCCCTTTGATCATCAGTCCTCCCTCTCTGTTACTGGCTTTCTTGAGTTCAGCTCAGTACTTAACCAAGGGAGTCTGCCTCTTCTTCGATAAGCCACTAAATAAAGTTTCTGTTTCCCTGACTCTCTGGACATAGGATTGTAGGCTGGCACTCCCCAGATCTATGTCTAAAATCCATATATGAGAGAGTACATGCCATGTTTCTCTTTTTGTGACTGGGTTACCTCACTCAGGATGGTTTCTTCTAGTGTCATCCATTTGCCTGCGAATCTCATGATTCCATTATTTTTTCTGCTGAATAGTACTCCATTGTGTAGATGTACCACATTTTCTCTATCCACTCTTCAGGTGAGGGACATCTAGGTTGCTTCCAAGTTCTGGCAATTACAAATAAAGCTGCTATGAACATAGTGGAACAGACATCTTTGTTGTATGAATGGGCATCTTTTGGATATATGCCTAAGAGTGGAGTTGCTGGGTCTTGTGGTAGGTTTATTCCCATTTTTCTGAGGAATCTCCATACTGATTTCCAAAGTGGCTGAACCAGTTGGCACTCCCACCAGCAATGGAGGAGTGTCCCCCTTTCACCACATCCTCTCCAGCATAAATTGTCATTGGTGTTTTTGATTTTAGCCATTCTGACAGGAGTGAGATGGTATCTGAGAGTTGTTTTGATTTGCATTTCCCGGATGGCTAAGGATGTTGAGCACTTTCTCAAGTGCCTCTCAGCCATTTTAGACTCCTCTATTGAAAACTCTCTATTTAGTTCTGCAGCCCACTTTTTAATAGGGTCCTTTGGTGTTTTGGAGACTTGCTTCTTGAGTTCTTTGTAAATTTTGGAGATCAACCCTCTGTCGGATGTGGGATTAGTGAATATTTTTCCCATTCTGTGGGCTGCCTTTTTGTCTTGCTGACTGTGTCCTTTGCTTTACAGAAGCTTCTCAGTTTCAGTAGGTCCCATTTATTAATTGTTGATCTCACTGTCTGTGCTACTGGTGTTATGTTCAGGAAGCTGTCTCCTGTACCAATTCGTTCAAGGGTACCACCCACTTTCTCTTCTAAGAGGTTCAGTGTGGCTGGATTTATGTTGAGGTCTTTGATCCATTTGGACTTGAGTTTTGTGCATGGCGATAAACATGGATCGATCTGCATTCTTCTACATGTCAGTCTCCAATTATGCCAGCACCATTTGTTGAAGATGCTTTCTTTATTCCATTGTATATTTTAGCTTCTTTGTCAAAGATCAGATGTTCGTACGTGTGTGGGTTAATACCCGGATTTTCAATTCGATTCCATTGGTCTACCTGTCTATTTTTGTGCCAATACCAAGCTGTTTTCAGGACTATAGCTCTATAATAGAGCTTGAGGTCAGGGATGGTGATGCCTCCGGACGTTGCCTTGTTGAACAGGGTTGTTTTGGCTATCCTGGGTCTTTTGTTTTTCCATACAAAATTGATTATTGTTCTTTCAAGGTCTGTGAAGAATTGTGCTGGGATTTTAATGGGGATTGCATTGAATCTGTAGATTGCTTTTGGCAGGATTGCCATTTTTACTACATTGATCCTACCTATCCAAGAGCATGGGAGATCTTTCCATTTTCTGAGGGCTTCTTTAATTTCTTTCTTTAAAGATTCAAAGTTCTTACGATACAGGTCTTTCACTTGTTTGGTTAGCGTTACCCCAAGGTATTTTATGTTGTTCGTGGCAATTGTAAAGGGTGATGTTTCTCTGATTTCTCTTTCAGCCCTTTTATCATCTGTATATAGTAGGGCTACTGATTTTCTTGAGTTGATCTTGTAGCCTGCCACTTTGCTGAAGGTGTTAATCAGCTGTAAGAGTTCCCTGGTAGAGTTCTTTGGGTCATTGATGTAAACTATCATATCGTCTGCAAACAGTGAAAGTTTGACCTCTTCCTTCCCAATTTGTATCCCCTTGATCCCCCTTTGTTGTCGTATGGCAATAGCTAGAACTTCAAGTACCATGTTGAAAAGGTATGGAGAGAGTGGACAGCCTTGTTTTGTTCCTGATTTTAGAGGAATTGCGTTGAGTTTCTGTCCATTTAGTTTGATGTTGGCTGTTGGTTTACTGTATATAGCTTTTATTATGTTTAAGTATGTCCCTGTTATCCCAGATCTCTCCAAGACCTTTATCATGAAGGGGTGTTGGATTTTGTCAAAGGCTTTTTCAGCATCTAGTGAGATGATCATGTGATTTTTGTTTTTCAGCTTGTTTATATGGTGGATTACGTTGATGGATTTTCGTATGTTGAACCATCCCTGCATCCCTGGGATGAAACCTACTTGATCGTGGTGAATGATTGTTTTGATGTGTTCTTGGATCCGATTTGCCAGTATTTTATTGAGTATTTTTGCATCAATGTTCATGAGGGATATTGGTCTGAAGTTCTCTTTCTTAGTTGTATCTTTGTGTGGCTTGGGGATCAAGGTTATTGAGGCCTCATAGAAAGAGTTTGGCAAAGACCCTTCTGCTTCTATTGTGTGGAACACTTTGAGAAGAATTGGTATAAGCTGTTCTTTGAATTTCTGGTAGAATTCTGCAGTGAGGCCATCTGGACCTGGGCTTTTTTTGGTTGGGAGACTTTTGATGACAGCTTCTATTTCCATAGGGGTTATAGGTCTATTTAAATTGCTTATCTGTTCTTGATTTAATTTTGGCAATTGATAGCTGTCCAGGAAGTCATCCATTTCCTTTAAATTTTCGAATTTTGTGGAGTACAGGTTTTCAAAGTATGACCTAATGATTCTCTGGATTTCCTCAGAGTCTGTTGTTATGTCCCCCTTTTCATTTCTAATTTTGTTAATTTGCGTGTTCACTCTCTGCTGTTTGGTAAGTTTGGACAAAGGTTTGTCTATCTTGTTGATTTTCTCAAAGAACCAACTCTTCGTTGCATTGATTCTTTGTATTGTTTTCCTGGTTTCTACTTTATTGATTTCAGCCCTCAATTTGATTATTTCCTGGCGTCTACTCCTCCTGGGGGAGTGTGCTTCTTTGTGTTCTAGAGCTTTCAGCTGTGATGTTAATTCTCTGGTATAACTGTTCTCCTGTTTCTTCATGTGAGCACTTAGCGCTATGAACTTCCCCGTAGCACTGCTTTCAAAGTGTCCCATAGGTTTGGGTATGTTGTGTCTTCATTCTCATTGAATTCGAGGAAGTCTTTAATTTCTTTTTTTATTTCCTCTTTGACCCAGGGATGGTGCAGTTGAGCATTATTCAATTTCCATGAGTTTGTAGGTTTTCTGCAATTTGTGTTGTTGTTGAATTCTAATTTTAAAGCATGGTGGTCTGATAAGATGCATGGAGTTATTCCAATTTTTTTGTAGCTGCTGAGGTTTGATATGTTGCCAAGTATGTGGTCGATTTTTGAGAAGGTTCCATGTGGTGGTGAGAAGAAGGTATATTCTTTTTTATGTGGATGAAATGTTCTATAGATATCTGTTAATCCCAGTTGGGTCATTACTTCTATTAGACCTTTTGCTTCTTTGTTGAGTTTCTGTTTGGTATTCCTGTCTAGTGGTGAGAGTGGTGTGTTGAAATCTCCCACTATAACTGTGTGGGGCTTTAGATGAGATTTAAGTTCTAATAATGTTTCTTTAACGAATGTGGATGCCTTTGTATTTGGGGCATAGATGTTCAGGATAGACACTTCATCTTGGTGGGTTTCACCTGTGATGAGTATGTAATGACCTCCTTCATCTCTTTTGATTGATTTTATTTTAAAGTCTAGTTTGTTAGATATTAGGATTGCTACCCCTGCTTGTTTCTTGGGTCCATTTGATTGAAAAATTTATTCCCAACCTTTAACTCTCAGGTAATGTCTGTCTTTAAGGGTGAGGTGTGTTTCTTGTATGCAGCAGAAGGAAGGGTTCTGTCTTCGAATCCAATCTGCCAGTCTGTGTCTTTTTATGGGTGAGTTAAGGCCATTAACATTGAGGGATATTAATGACCAATGATTGCTCATCCTTCTTCGATTTGCGATGGTTGTTGTTGGTGGAATTATGTGTGGAATTTCACCCCTTTGTTCTTTTGGCTGTTGGTAGAGAGGGATTCTCTAATGCTTATGTTTTTCTGGTTGTAGTTAGCTTCCTTGGGTTGGAGTTTTCCTTCCAAAATTTTCTGTAGGGCTGGGTTAGTGGACACATATTGCTTGAATCTAGTTTTGTCATGGAATATCTTGTTTTCTCCGTCTATAGTGATTGAGAGCTTTGCCGGGTATAGTAGTCTGGGCTGGCATCCATGGTCTCTTAGTGTAGGTAGAATATCTATCCAGGACCTTCTGGCTTTCAGCGTTTCCATGGAGAAATCAGGTGTAATTCTGATAGGTCTGCCTTTATATGTTACTTGACCTTTTTCCTTAGCTGCTCTTAATATTCTTTCTTTATTCTGTATGTTTGGGGTCTTGATTATTATGTGGCGAGGGGATTTTTTTTGTGGTCCACTCTATTTGGTGTTCTGTAGGCTTCTTGTACCTTCATTGGCATGTCTTTCTTAAGGTTGGGAAAGTTTTCTTCTATGATTTTGTTGAATATGCCTTCTGCCCCTTTGAGGTGGATTTCTTCTCCTTCTTCTATACCTATTATTCTTAGGTTTGGTCTTTTCATGGTGTCCCATATTTCCTGGATGTTTTGTGTTAAGGATTTGTTGGATTTAAGGTTTTCTTTGGTTGATAAATCCATTTCTCCTAGCGTATCTTCAACACTTGAGATTCTCTCTTCCATCTCTTCTATTCTGTTGGTAATGCTTGTATTGGTAGTGCCTGACTGTTTGTCCAGCTTTTCTATTTTCTGCCTTTCTTCAGATTGTGTTTTTTAATGACTCTATTTCAGTTTTCAACCCTTGCAGTGTTTGCATTGCTTCTTGCAATTTTCTGTTTATCTGTTCGTCCGTTTGTTGCCTTTTATGAATTTTTTGGTTTGTTCTTTCTTCCATTTCTTGCATTTTTTGGTTTGCTTTTTGTTCCATTTCTCGCATTTTGTGCTTTGTTTCTTCTTCCATTTCCTGCCTTTTTTGGTTTGTTTCTTCTTCCATTTTTTTCATTTTTTGCTTTGTTTTTTCTACCATTTCTTGCATTTTTTGCTTTGTTTCTTCTTCCATTTCCTGCCTTTTTTGGTATGATTCTTCTTCCAATTCTTGCATTTTTTGCTTTGTTTTTTCTTCCATTTCTTGCATTTTTTGCTTCATTTCTTCTTCCATTTCCTGCCTTTTTTGGTTTGTTTTTTCTTCCAATTCTTGCATTTTTTGGTTTGTTTTTTCTTCCATTTCTTGCATTTTTTGGTTTGTTTTTTCTTCCATTTCTTTGAGGGATTTTCCAATATCCTCTTTTAGGGCCTCTATCATTTTCATGAAAGTGCTTTTATGGTCGTTCTCTTCTGCTTCGTCCGCATTGGAATGTTGGGGTCTTGCTGGTGTGGAGTCTCTAGAATCTGGCGGTGTCATATTTGTTTTTCGGTTGCTGACTGTGTTTTTGTATTGTCTCTTTCCCATCTCTTCTTCTAGTGGGTGCAGAAAGAGCCCCTTACTGGTCTGGGGACCAGAGTTCCCTTTTGGTGGGTGCTAGCAAGTCCAATAATCTGGTGGTTCTTCTATTCCTTGTCCGAATGCTGGTCCCGTGGGTGGAGAAGAAGAACAGGAATCTGGGGCGCTTATCCTCTTACCTGGTCCCCTGGACCCTATGCTGGGTCCTGTTGTACTTGATCCAGAACAGCTACTCCCCTGGTCTCCTTGGGTCCTCTGGTTTCCTGGTCTCGTTGGTGGGAGAGAAGACTTGGGGTCTGGGTGCTTGGCTCCCGCCGGGATTGGGAGCTCTGTGCAGTTCCCAGGCGATCTGCAGGCACTGGAGCACAGGCCGGGAAGCCGGGCTGTTTACCTGATGCTGCTGGAGGAACAGCTGCTTCCCTGGACTCCCAGCCTCCTCTCCTTTCCTGGTCTCGTTGGTGGGAGCGAAGATCTGGAGTCTGGGGTGCTTGGCTCCCGCCGGGATTGGGAGCTCTGTGCAGGTCCCAGGCGATCTGCAGGCACTGGAGCACAGGCCGGGAAGCCGGCCTGTTTACCTGATGCTGCTGGAGGAACAGCTGCTTCCCTGGACTCCCAGCCTCCTCTCCTTTCCTGGTCTCGTTGGTGGGAGCGAAGATCTGGAGTCTGGGGTGCTTGGCTCCCGCCGGGATTGGGAGCTCTGTGCAGGTCCCAGGCGATCTGCAGGCACTGGAGCACAGGCCGGGAAGCCGGCCTGTTTACCTGATGCTGCTGGAGGAACAGCTGCTTCCCTCGGGCTTTTTCTTTAATAAGTGATATATTGAGAATCTGTTCTTGTTCTTCCATATTAATAAAGATTACATTTCAGTTTTATGTATCCAAACATCTTATGGAGGCTACAAAAACCAAGCTTTGTTTCAGAAAGAAATGGGAAGAGAGATTGGGTTACCAGGATTCTTACTAGCTCTAAGCACTAGTGACTATGAAAGGGCTTATGTATGCCGGGTGGTGGTGATGCATGTCTTTAATCCCAGCACTCGGGAGGCAGATGCAGGGGAGTCTCTGTGAGTTCGAGACCAGCCTGGTCTACAAAAGCTAGTTTCAGGACAGCCTCCAAAGCCACAGAGAAGCCCTGTCTTGAAAAAAAAAGAAGGGGGCGTATGTGTGAAATCTGTGACTTCCCTAAAACTCTTTCACAGGACGTTATTGACTCAGGATCCAGAAAACCAAGCAGATGGCAATAACAGGACCCAAGCTAAGGGAGTATGGCGGTCATGATTCCAAAGTTTGGAACCTGTCTGCTTGACCACACCGTGCTGATTGGTTGGATCCACTACATATTCTTAATGTCCCATATGTTACCAGATAACTTAGATTTAATAATGCTTATTTCCTAACGTCATGGATTGTTAGAAGCAAATATCTATTTTATTTTGAGGAAAAGCATATTTTAAACAATTTTATGTTTTAGTACAGCACAGTTTTGACCCTGTCAACAAAAACATAAAGGCAACCATCAAACTGAGCATTGGGCAAATGGTTTTTATCTACTTGATTATTTGTATGTACTTCCCAGTGAAGTCCTCCCATGTTATTTGTATTTATACATCTTTTTGGCAGCTACAAATGTTGCAGGGTTTTCATGAAAAATATATTTTTGTCTTGTCTTTCACACAAAAGAAAATTTATTTCAAATAGTTATTGACCCTTGGAAGCAAAGATAGATATTATAATGAACCAAATAGAAAATAATTTTAAAATCATGTTTTCTTTCTCCTATAAGGACTATTCTTTGTTACATTTAAATGAAATGCATTTGACGTGTTAAATGAGTTTTAAGCAGATTTATGCCAATGATCATTTTTCATTGTTCTAAAACCCAACAGTTTCAATTTCAATCTTGGTGCCATTGTAAATTTTATATCGTGAAATCATTAATCTTTGGAAATATAACTTTGTCTTCATAGTGCTTATTATATTGTGTGTGGTAGAGATTTAGCCAGCATATACTGCTGATTTTCCAACTGTGGATGTCTGCAGTCTGGGATACCTTGGGAAGTTTGTTGAGAAAATCGAAACAAAAGAAAATCAGGCATATATAATCCGATTAGAGATTAGTCACTAGACATCTATATTTCCAAAAAGTGGCTGACGGAAGGGACTGAGGATGGCTCAGTGGTTAAGAGGACATACATTGCCGAGTTCCAGCACCTACACCTGGCAGCCCACAGATGCCTGGTTCTCCGGCTCCAGAAGGGTCTAATGACTTCTTATGTCTAAGGGCAACTGCACATTCCTATTACACACACACACACACACACACACACACACACACACACACACACACACACAATTAAAGTAAAACTAAATCTTCAGAAAGGAGTGAAGGGGCTCCAGAGATGGATTGGTTAAGAGTGGCAGAGGCCCCGAGTTTGGGTTCCATTACCCAAACTTGAGCTCACTTATCAAACAGGGTGGCTCACATCTGACTAAAACTCTTGTTCGAGAGGGATCCATCCATCTTCTGCAGCTTCACACACACACATATATAATAATAACATATTTACACACACATATTCACACACACACACACACATATATATATATATATATATATATAAAAGAATTAGACTAAAAAGTGACTGAAATACAGCTAATAATATAGCCAGAGCTAGTGAATGAGCCTTGACCAACTATATCACTTAGGGAACATTACTTAATGTTTCATTGCAAACCTAGCTTGAACTCAGATTTCAGAATCTGAAGTTTTTATTCACTCCTTTGTGTTGTTAGTGATGATAGTATTGCCTTTGAAGAGCTGCAAGGTACCTTTTCTCAAGATTAAAACTATATATTTATTCCTGGTAGAGATAGATTCCTGCTCAGAATTCAGATAAAAGCCTGAAACAAAATGAAAGACAACTTAATTTTTTAGATACTAGGTGCTGGGCAATGGTGGTACATGCCTTTAATCCCAGCACTCAGGAGGTAGGTGCAGGCAGATCTCTGTAAATTCGAGACCAACCTGGTTTACAGAGAGATTGCAAGGACAGCCTCTAAAACTACCAAGAAACCCTGTTTCAAAAAACAAAACAAACGATACTGGAGAGATGAAGGTGTAAATCCTGACTTAGGCGATTCTGGAACTAGGCAGAGGAGCAGTGTCTTACACAGGGCAGGAAATGGAAATGGTGCTACCCACTTACTTAGTTAGTGGTGGTTCCAAGAACAAATTCTTGGAACATGATGGTTTCACTCTGTATTTTGGAAAACGGCTCTATGTTTTGAGCAGTCTGTATGTTGAGCAGTAATATTTTAATTGGTATTGACAAAATAATGATGCATAAACTTAATTGCTTTTATTACACAGCAGAGTTAAATATAATTTACCTAGTTATGTTGCATAGCATACTTGATTTTGTACAACCCTATGGAGTGCTGTGTATGAATCATGTAGAATAGATACAGCCCTGTCATCCATAATTTCATGACAAAATCATATGCAAATTAAATCATTTATTTTTTGGAACATTCTAATAAAGTTCTGAAAATTCCAAACTGGCTTGCTCTTTGTGCTCAAATTTATTTTCATTTTCTGGAGGTTTTATTTCTCAGGGTTACCTAATTTTACTGTATTTTCATGGCTTCTCTTTGGGGAAAGGGCCCCCCACCCTTGTTGAGCCTGCAACTGGAAAGAGCCAGTGTTTTACTTAGTAGGTCAAGAAAGTCTTTGAAAAGGTTCACACCTCTTCCTGTGCTAAGTGTTGTCTTTTTCTTTGATACTTGGTAAGGGAGCAGTAGTTGCCTGCTTCCTCCCTCCCCCCTCCTATCTTCCCCTTTATAACAGCAAAATAAATAAGAGAACACATTACCTTTTAGTTTGTGAAAGTGGACAGCCAGGTTTGCTTAACAATTCCCGCAGTGCATGGCTTATACACATTGTATGTGTAGACTTACACTGAATATATAGTGTGTGCTACAGTGCACACTTATGGGGGAACATGAGTCTGCATTAAACTCAGTCACTCAAGTTGCAAAAGGATGTATCCAAAATCTGAAGTAAATTCTTAATTCAGAGATTTTTATTCTGCCACTACACTGCCATATTTACCTCCCTCAACCTCCGATGTAACAGGAAAAATTTTAAGGATCTTTTAGTTGGGAAGAAGGTATATACATTTGTGCACATAACAAAGACATTAAACAGTACTGCTATCGGAATTCATTTACACTGTCCATGGTGTATTTGTATTTTACTGTGTCTGACCCACAAATTGAACAGGAAATAGTGACCTCAAGGGGTAAAGTCAAGAAGAGAAGGAAATGATATATGAACAGCAAATTCCTGTTTTTCCTAGCTTTTCCAAGCTTTTGAGAGATTGGCCTTTTT
>NW_024431503.1:0-872 GCF_017639785.1 Mesocricetus auratus
GCCCAGCTTCAGGTGAGATTGGGTCCCCGGCTGGGACCACCCGCCCATCACCCATCCCCCCCATCTTCGGGGCCGCTCCCGGCTTCCAGAAGAGCCGCCCACACAGGAAAGAGATCAGCGCCTCCAAGACCCCAACCCAGCGAGCCCAGCTTCAGGTGAGATTGGGTCCCTGGCTGGGACCACCCGCCCATCACCCATCCCCCTCCATCTTCGGGGCCACTCCCGGCTTCCAGAAGAGCCGCCCACACAGGAAAGAGATCAGCCCCTCCAAGACCCCAACCCAGCGAGCCCAGCTTCAGGTGAGATCGGGTCTCGGGCCGGGACCACCCGCCCATCACCCATCCACCCCATCTTCGGGGCCGCTCCCGGCTTCTAGAAGAGCCGCCCACACAGGAAAGAGATCAGCGCCTCCAAGACCCCAACCCAGCTAGCCCAGCTTCAGGTAAGATTGGGTCCCTGGCTGTGACCACCTTCCCATCACCCATCCCCCTCCATCTTCGGGGCCGCTCCTGGCTTCCAGAAGAGCCGCCCACACAGGAAAGAGATCAGTGCCTCCAAGACCCCAACCCAGCGAGCCCAGCTTCAGGTGAGATTGGGTCCCTGGCTGGGGCTACCCGCCCATCACCCATCTCCCTCCATCTTCGGGGCCGCTCCTGGCTTCCAGAAGAGCCGCCCACACAGGAAAGAGATCAGCGCCTCCAAGACCCCAACCCAGCGAGCCCAGCTTCAGGTGAGATCGGGTCTCTGGCCGGGACCACCCGCCCATCACCCATCCCCCCCATCTTCGGGGCCGCTCCCGGCTTCTAGAAGAGCCGCCCACACAGGAAAGAGATCAGCGCCTCCAAGACCCCAACCCAGCTAGCCCAGCTTCA
>NW_024431504.1:0-5193 GCF_017639785.1 Mesocricetus auratus
ACACTCGGATCCTTCTGCAGTAAAGCTTTAATGCATCTTGAGAGATAGATGATCAGCTTCTTAGAGGGAGACCCCAAGCTAAGAAACCCAGCCCCTTATATAAGCCTAGGAGCTCCGAGTGAGACGTGTAGAGCTGGGATTGGTGGTTTGCACATCACCCCAGATGACGTCACGGGAGAGGCACAGCTTAAACGGTTAACTCCAACTGACAGCAGATGTCAGCGCCATCTTCTAACGGTTAACTCCAACTGACAGCAGATGTCAGCGCCATCTTCTAACGGCAATAGCGATAGCGAGGGCGGCTCCTCACATCTCCCCCTATTCATTTATTTTTGAAGCAATAGGACACCCATAACTTTGGAGTGGAGATAGAGGTCAAATCCCCATGTGCAAATTCGGAACATGTACAAAGCTCCTCTCCAGGGTCTTATCCCCAGAGGGAGCCCTGACCAGTCCGATGTCGTTTTTCTGGGGGAAGGAGATCATGACATAGAACCTTCATGCAAGATGACTTATCTCCCAGGAGAAAGTCGTTATACCGCAGACCTCTCCTGTGCAGTGCTTAGCCTTGCAACTCCTTGGGCTGCTGAAGCCTACCCACTCTATCCCGTGCAATGAGACTAGCCTCGTGGGGTGCAAGAGCCGGGAGGCCAGCGACCTATTGCTTTAACATGGTTAACCAAATGTCAGGGGAGGCTCCGTGTTCTAAGGCAGCAAGTGCTTGTGCCACCACCACTTTGTCTCTTTTGTTTGGGCTCTGAGCTTACACACCATCCAAAGCATCAACACTATTCCACAGCAGAGAACTAGGCTAAATGATCCTACCCCCACCCATTCCTTAAAATAAGAAAATGCAGATGAAATCCAGGAGGAGAGGCCTTCCATCAGAGAAAGATCCAGATGCGTCGAATTCACTTGCAGGATCGCCACTCTCAATTCACGGAGTGTCTGCTCAAACTCAAAAGTCCAATTCTGTAATAAATGTTGAGACAGAGCTTGTGACAGGTTAGCTGCTCTTGTAAAATTCTCATATTGTACTGAAGTGACACAAAGGCCAGGCAACTTTTGTTCACATCCCAATTGGGCCATCTGCCACAATATATCCAATTGTTCCTGAACCAAATTAATCTGTTGGTTTACCAACATCAGGCCTCCTTGTATCTGAGAATTGGCAGTGGCCTGTTTATCTAGGACCATGGTCACAGTGGCCTATAGTTCATTAATGGTTTGAGTTGTCTGCACAGTGGCAGAAAGTGCAAGGGCCGAGGCGGTAACCGAAGCAGTAACCGCGGCGCTGGCTATCAGGCCCACAATAATAGCAGAGATCCCAAAAATCTCGCTTTTCCCTAAACAAACTCAAATTACTTGGCGTCTCAACAGGAACTGGAACAAATCGAGGCATGCGCATTACCAAAGCAAAAGGGTGCTTAATAGCATCCCAGCATAATGCATAAAAACAATTCTAAGCAGAGCAATTTATTTCTTTCTGATTCTTACCTAAGGTATCATTACTCACAACCCAAATAAAGGGCAGCCAAACACAAATTGGAGCAGCTGAATAATTAGTTCTCTTAAAAGGGGTATACTTAACATTGGAGGAGGACCAATCAGATGATCCATAGCTCTGTCCCTCACTCAGACTGTTGCCTAATGCCCCTTTCCAATCAAAAGTAATCTGTCCCTTCTCACTATATCCTCCAGCAATCATTGCCATAGGAGAAAGATCAGTACAGCTTCCATTAATTCAAAAGGATTAGCATTAGATCTTTCTGGATCCATATGAATAAAATTATCCTTTAATGAAGAAATCACAGTAAAGCACAAGCTTCCTACTAATGACAAGGTTCTCTCATCCTGAAAACTCTGTATCTGAGGATCTAAAGGCAAAAAGGCAAGCCCCAACTCTCTATTATTTGTGAAAAATCTAGGGAACACCTGGGCATTCTGCATCACTGGCATCGGTAGGGGAAGGTAGACATGATGGCCCACCGTAACTCTCCCATCATACTAGGAACCATCATCCCGAGTAGGAGAGTCTTCATCACCCACTTGGCCTCCATCCTTCTTATTCTGGAGTTGTGAAGGAGCTCTTCGAGTGAGTCTTTCAGGGATCCACAGGGGGTTTTCTTCCTCCTGTGGAAAAACACACACAGCTCCCCTGGATCTTATAAGAATAGGATCCGGGCCTTTCCAGAGATCAGTCAAGACATCTTTCCATTTTACCATTTCTTTTGGCCTATCAGGCTCTAAACTGTGGCGATCGGCCGCAGTGTGGCCTTGGGCATCAGAGTTCAAGAAATTAAGGGTAAAAAGTGCCATGGATACAGCAACTCTTGGTACCGAGGGTAGAACATCCTCAATACTCCCCTTTTGTTTAATCAGATATGATTTGAGTGTACGATGGGCACGTTCCACAATGCCCTGTCCTTGAGGGTTATAAGGTAGGCCAGTTAGATGGGTAACATCCATTTGCCGACAAAACTGTCGGAATTTTTGAGAGGTATATGCTGGTCCATTGTCTGTTTTTAAAATTCTGGGTTTTCCCCAAGCACTCCAGGCCTCAAGGCAATGTTGAATCACATATGAGGCCTTTTCCCCTGTTAGGGGTGTGGCAAACATTACGCCAGAACAGGTGTCAACAGAAACATGAACATATTGAAGCCTTCCAAAAGAGGGAATATGAGTAACATCCATCTGCCACATCTGCAATGGTCTAATGCCACGTGGGTTTATTCCCATGTGGGGAGTAGGTAAGAATTCGCAGCAATTCTGGCATTGAGTAACAATTTCCCTAGCCTCTTTCCTGGATAGAGCAAAACGACGGCGCAAGGTCTCAGCCGTCACATGAAAGCGCTTATGGAATTCTTTTGCTGCTTGTGCATGGGTAGACAAGGCAGCGGCCACCAGCTTTGTAGCCTTGTCCGCTAAGTCATTCCCTAAGGACATGGGACCTGGGAGTCCAGAATGTGCTCGGACATGGGTAATGAAAACAGGAAATCTCCTATTTAACAAGGCAGCTTGTATCTTCTGAAAGATGTTAGCAACTCTGCTGGAGGATCTTATTATTCCAGCTATCTCAAGGAGATTAACTGCATTAACCACATAAGAGGAATCTGATACAATATTGAGGGGTCCTGGAAAAGCCTCAAGAACCTCCAGTACTATCAGACATTCTACAACTTGAGGTGAAGTTTCATTATATTGTTTAGATATAACCCTATCCTTGACCACATAAGCTCCCATACCAGTTTTTGATCCATCAGTGTACACCACAGTCCCATCTGGGAGTGGGTCTTTAGCTGTCACTTGTGGAAACACTATAGCCTGGTTTAGGGCAAACTGTAAAATTGGATGCTTTGGAAAATGATTATCAATTTGTCCTGAAAAGGAAGTAACTAAAACTGCCCAATCACTAGATGTGGCTGCCAAGGTCTGAACTTGTGCAGCAGTATAAGGCACAATCAAGGAATCAGGATCCCTGCCAAAATGTGTAACAGCTGCTTTTATTCCGCGAGCGCGAGCTGTGCAACAGCATCAGGGTACCAGTCAATAATCTTAGCAGGGGAAGCATTTGGATGAATCCAAAGTAATGGTCCATGTTGCCACAGGACTGCAGTTGGCAATTGAGCTGTCTTAAAAACACACAGATTAAAAGGTAGTGACTCCTCAATACGTTGTAATTGTGCTTCCTGTAAGGCCTCTTCCACCATCTGTAAGGCTCGGTGGGCGGCAGGGGTAAATTTTCTGGGTGAGGAGATATGAGGCTCACCCTCCAGGAGATCGAAGAGGGGTTTTAGATCAGCAGATGGAAATTTTAAAAAGGGCCTCAACCAATTTATATCTCCCAGAAGTTTCTGAAAATCATTTAATGTTTGTAAGTGGTCTTTGCGAATTTCTATTTTCTGAGGAACTATATTTTTGGGAGTAATCATTGAGCCCAAAAAGAGGCCTGTATCTGCAATTTGAACCTTTTCTGAGGCAATCTCTAATCCCCACTGTTTTAATTCAGCCACCAGCATGGGGAAAGCCTTTTGTAAAACATCTAACTCTTTGTGACAAATAAGAATATCGTCCATATAATGGATAACGATTAAAGATGTAAATTGCTTCCTAATTGGCTCCAAAGCCTCCTGCACATATAGCTGACATATTGTTGGGCTATTGGCCATGCCTTGCGGCAGTACCTTCCACTGAAATCTCTTGTCTGGTTCCATATGATTAAGAGAAGGGATAGTGAAGGCAAACCTTGGTCTATCCCGTGGGTAAAGTGGAATAGAGAAGAAACAATCCTTAATATCTATAATAATAAGCTTCCAATCTTGAGGAAGTGCAGAAAGCAAAGGAAGGCCTCTTTGAACAGGGCCAAAAAGATGCATCTGATTGTTAATGGCCCGCAGGTCGTGGAGTAATCTCCACTTCCCAGATTTCTTCTTAATAACAAAAATTGGTGTATTCCATGGGGAGGTAGAAGGCTCTAGATGCCCCAGCCGTTCCTGTTCTTGCACTAATCTTGTGACAGCCTCTAATTTTTCAGAGGATAGAGGCCATTGAGAGACCCATAACGGCTCCTCTGTTTTCCATGGTATGGGTCGTGAAGCCTCAACGGCCCCTAAATAAAACCCAGTCCTTTTCTACCCCGATTTCCGTGTTGTGTAATGGGTTTTATTCTGCCTTGTTCTTGCCTACCCAAGCCTCTACCATTTGTATACCCCATCTTTGCCATAATGGCTGATGCCTGGGGGGAGTATTCATTAGTTAGGGTCATGCCCATGGCTTGTAACACATCTCGTCCCCATAAATTTACAGGGAGTGGCAACACATAGGGGGTAAAACATCCCTGTTTGCCTTCAGCATCCCGCCAGGTTAAGGCTGAGGCACTGATGGCAGGAGAGGACTGGTATCCAAGACCTTGTAGAGAATGAGATGAAACAACAGTGGGCCAAGACTTCGGCCACCAATGGAGTGAAATAATGCTTTTGTCTGCTCCCGTATCCATTATCCCTTCAAATTCTTTTCCATTAATTAACAATTTTATTGTAGGTCTCTCATTTAGGGGTATAGCCAGATAGGCTGAATCAATTCCAGAAGATCCCATAGCCCTTTTTTGTAAAGTGTAGGTTTCTCCATCCCCGAGGGAGGGCAGCAACACCAGTTGTGCAATTCTATCTCCCTGCTTTATAGAAAATACACCCC
>NW_024431505.1:0-959 GCF_017639785.1 Mesocricetus auratus
TAATGTTAACCAAAGAAGTTATTCCCTCTTATTCCCTGCTCCCACTCCCCCCCACCCCTCACTATTTTCCCCATATATTCAGAGGATCTTGCCTCATTCCTCTTCTCTTGGGTACTATGCATATCTTTTAGGTTCTTTCCTGTTTCCCAGACTCTCTGTCAGTGGAAGTACAGACTGGCACTCTCCTGATCCATGTTTAAAATCCATATATGAGTGAGTATATACCATGTTTCTCTTTTTGTGACTGGGTAACCTCAAGCAGGATGGTTTCCTCCATTGCTATCCATTTACCTGTGAATTTCAAGATTACATTATTTTTTTCTGCTGAATAATACTCCATTTTGTAATTGTACAACATTTTCTCTATCCACTGTTCAGTTGAGGGGCATCTAGGTTGCTTCCAGGTTCTGGCTATTACAAATAATGCTGCTATGAACATAGTGGAGCAGACACCCTTTTTGTATGAATTTGCCTCCTTTGGATATATGCCTAAGAGTGGAATTGCTGGGTCTTGTGGTAGATTGATTCCCATTTTCCTGAGGAATCTCCATACTGCTTTCCAAAGTGGCTGTACGAGTTGGCACTCCCACCAGCAGTGGAGGAGTGTTCCCCTCTCCCCACATCCTCTCCAGCATAGATTGTCTTCAGTGATTTTGATTTTAGCCATTCTGACAGGAGTAAGATGGTATCTCAATGTTGTTTTGATTTGCATTTCGCTGATGGCTAAGGATGTTGAGCACTTTCTTAAGTGTATCTTTAGCCATTTTAGCCTCCTCTATTAAGAATTCTCTATTTAGTTCTGCACCCCACCTTTTGATTGGATCCTTTGGTATTTTGGAGACTTGCTTCTTGAGTTCTTTGTAAATTTTGGAGATTAGCCCTCTGTCAGATGTGGGGTCAGTGAATATCTTTTCCCATTCTGTGGACTGCCTTTCTGTCTTGTTGACTGTGTCCTTTGC
>NW_024431506.1:0-4390 GCF_017639785.1 Mesocricetus auratus
TGTGAGGAGCCGCCCTCGCTATCGCTATTGCCGTTAGAAGATGGCGCTGACATCCACTGTCAGTTGGAGTTAACTGTCGCTGTCAGTTGGAGTTAACTGTCGCTGTCAGTTGGAGTTAACCGTTTAAACTGTGCCTCTCCCGTGACGTCATCTGGGGTGATGTGCAAACCACCAATCCCGGCTCTACACATCTCACTCGGAGCTCCTAGGCTTATATAAGGGGCTGGGTTTCTTAGCTTGGGGTCTCCCTCTAAGAAGCTGATCATCTATCTCTCAAGATGCATTAAAGCTTTACTGCAGAAGGATCCGAGTGTTCTGCGTCGTTCTTGCTGGCGAGACGGTAGCGCGGGACATCTGGTGCCGAAACCCGGAACTCTTCAACATCGCCGGCGCCGCGGGAGACCCCTCGGAAGACGGGGCGGATTCAGAACTGCAGGGACGTAGGTTCAGAGAGGTATGCTTTATCCTGAACAACCCTTTTCTCGACTTTGGCCTTAGTTTGTCATCACCGTGGGACGGGTCAGTGGAGGCTTTGGTGCTAGTCCTGTTTGTCCTTCTCCTTCATCGTGGCTGGTGCTGACAGAACGGCGCTGTCCGTCTGGCGCTGTCCGTCTGGCGCTGTCCGTCTGGCGCTGTCCATCTGGCGCTGTCCATCTGGCGCTGTCAGTCTGGTGCTGTCAGTCTGGTGCTGTCAGTCTGGTGCTGTCAGTCTGGTAACGGAGTTGAGCGCGTTTTTAGATAAGCTGTCAGCGCGATGGGGTCGTCACAGTCAGTGGTTACAGCCTTACAGACTGTGCTAAAACAAAGAGATCTTAAAATTGCACCACGAACACTTCAAAATTTTGTGAAGGAGGTAGATAGAGTGGCACCATGGTATGCTTGTTCCGGGTCCCTCACTGTGGCCTCATGGAACAAGCTAGGTAAAGAACTAGACAGGAAGCATGCAGAAGGAGATCTCTGCTTAGGTACCAAAGCCATTTGGAAGCTAGTTAAAAACTGCTTGGAGGATGAGGCCTGTCACCCTGCTATAATAGAAAGTCAGGGAACCTTAGAGGAAGTTCAGGATAGCATGTCAGAAACTGAACGGAGTGAGAGAATGGGAGCTCGCAAAAGAAAAGACATGTCTAAGAAAAAAGGCCCTCCCCAGGAAGTTAAGAAAGGGGGAGAGAAAGAAGGGAGTTATCATTCACCCCTTAACAAATCTAAGAAAAAGAAAAAGCCAGAATCTAGTCTATACCCTGCAGTAGAGCTAGAAGCCTTGGAGCTAGATAATTCTGATTCTGACACTCTGGATTCTAGCGAAGAAGGTGGTCTAGAGGAGGAGGTGGCACGGTATGAGGAAAAAGATATCACCCTGATAGACACCGGCCACTGAAAACAAAAATGAATGTGAGGCCACCGCCTATAAATCCGGCGGGCTCACGCTCCTCAGCGCCTCCGCCATATGAGCTTCGGCTGAATACTGGTACTGACTCCTTTTTACCTTTAGAGGAACGGAGAAAAATACAAATGGCTTTTCCAGTATTCGAGAATGTGGAAGGCGGAAGAGTACATACCCCCGTAGATTACAATCAAATTAAAGAATTGGCCGAATCCGTCTCGTAATTATGGGGTCAATGCTAACTTTACCACATTACAGGTGGAAAGGCTTGCTAATTTTGCCATGACTCCCACTGACTGGCAAACGACAGTGAAAGCAGTGCTTCCCAACATGGGACAATACATGGAATGGAAGGCTCTCTGGTATGATGCAGCCCAGGCACAAGCTAGAGTTAATGCCACGGCTGAAGATGAGAATCAGAGGCAGTGGACATTTGAAATGCTGACAGGTCAGGGTCAACATGCCCTTAATCAAACCAACTACATCTGGGGCGTCTATGGTCAGGTGTCGGCCGCCGCTATTAAAGCATGGAAGGCCCTCACAAAAAGGGGAGAGTCCAGTGGACACCTTACAAAGATTGTCCAAGGACCCCAAGAGCCATTTTCAGACTTTGTGGCCAGAATGACAGAGGCCGCCAGTCGCATCTTTGGTGATTCAGAACAAGCTATGCCCCTGATTGAGCAACTTGTCTATGAACAAGCAACCCAGGAATGTCGAGCGGCTATCGCCCTCGCAAAAGCAAAGGTTTACAAGATTGGCTCAGAGTGTGCAGGGAGCTGGGGGACCCCTAACCAATGCAGGACTAGCTGCCGCCATTTTACAAACGCACAGGTATAGAGATTTATCTAATCGAAAAGCTTGTTTTAATTGTGGGAGAATGGGGCACCTTAAGAAAGATTGTCAAGCCCCTGAAAGAACAAGAGAATCGAAGCTTTGCTATCGTTGTGGTAAAGGTTATCATAGGGCTAGCGAATGCAGGTCAGTCCGGGATGTAAAGGGAGGCTTCTGCCCCCTATTGAAGAATCCAAGGTACCCCAATCAAAAAACGGGTCACGGGGCCCATGGTCCCAGGGCCCTCAGAAATATGGGAACCAATTTCAGAAAAGCAATCAAGAGGAAGTAGAGGTTTCCGAGGAACCTCCGGAATGGACTTGCGTGCCGCCTCCGACTTCTTACTCATGCCCCAAATGAATGTTCAACCGGTCCCAGTCCATTCCCCTGGACCTTTGCCCCCTGCCACCATTGGGCTTATTCTGGGCCGTGGCTCCTTAACTTTACAGGGACTCATTATATATCCTGGGATTGTTGACCCATATCATAAAGAGGAGATTCAAGTTCTCTGTTCTAGCCCTCGGGGTGTATTTTCTATAAAGCAGGGAGATAGAATTGCACAACTGGTGTTGCTGCCCTCCCTCGGGGATGGAGAAACCTACACTTTACAAAAAAGGGCTATGGGATCTTCTGGAAGTGATTCAGCCTATCTGGCTATACCCCTAAATGAGAGACCTACAATAAAATTGTTAATTAATGGAAAAGAATTTGAAGGGATAATGGATTCGGGAGCAGACAAAAGCATTATTTCACTCCATTGGTGGCCGAAGTCTTGGCCCACTGTTGTTTCATCTCATTCTCTACAAGGTCTTGGATACCAGTCCTCTCCTGCCATCAGTGCCTCAGCCTTAACCTGGCGGGATGCTGAAGGCAAACAGGGATGTTTTACCCCTATGTGTTGCCACTCCCTGTAAATTTATGGGGACGAGATGTGTTACAAGCCATGGGCATGACCCTAACTAATGAATACTCCCCCAGGCATCAGCCATTATGGCAAAGATGGGGTATACAAATGGTAGAGGCTTGGGTAGGCAAGAACAAGGCAGAATAAAACCCATTACACAACACGGAAATCGGGGTAGAAAAGGACTGGGTTTTATTTAGGGGCCGTTGAGGCTTCACGACCCATACCATGGAAAACAGAGGAGCCGTTATGGGTCTCTCAATGGCCTCTATCCTCTGAAAAATTAGAGGCTGTCACAAGATTAGTGCAAGAACAGGAACGGCTGGGGCATCTAGAGCCTTCTACCTCCCCATGGAATACACCAATTTTTGTTATTAAGAAGAAATCTGGGAAGTGGAGATTACTCCACGACCTGCGGGCCATTAACAATCAGATGCATCTTTTTGGCCCTGTTCAAAGAGGCCTTCCTTTGCTTTCTGCACTTCCTCAAGATTGGAAGCTTATTATTATAGATATTAAGGATTGTTTCTTCTCTATTCCACTTTACCCACGGGATAGACTAAGGTTTGCCTTCACTATCCCTTCTCTTAATCATATGGAACCAGACAAGAGATTTCAGTGGAAGGTACTGCCGCAAGGCATGGCCAATAGCCCAACAATATGTCAGCTATATGTGCAGGAGGCTTTGGAGCCAATTAGGAAGCAATTTACATCTTTAATCGTTATCCATTATATGGACGATATTCTTATTTGTCACAAAGAGTTAGATGTTTTACAAAAGGCTTTTCCCATGCTGGTGGCTGAATTAAAACAGTGGGGATTAGAGATTGCCTCAGAAAAGGTTCAAATTGCAGATACAGGCCTCTTTTTGGGCTCAAAGATTACTCCCAAAAATATAGTTCCTCAGAAAATAGAAATTCGCAAAGACCACTTACAAACATTAAATGATTTTCAGAAACTTCTGGGAGATATAAATTGGTTGAGGCCCTTTTTAAAAATTCCATCTGCTGATCTAAAACCCCTCTTCGATCTCCTGGAGGGTGAGCCTCATATCTCCTCACCCAGAAAATTTACCCCTGCCGCCCACCGAGCCTTACAGATGGTGGAAGAGGCCTTACAGGAAGCACAATTACAACGAATTGAGGAGTCACTACCTTTTAATCTGTGTGTTTTTAAGACAGCTCAATTGCCAACTGCAGTCCTGTGGCAACATGGACCATTACTTTGGATTCATCCAAATGCTTCCCCTGCTAAGATTATTGACTGGTACCCTG
>NW_024431507.1:0-3821 GCF_017639785.1 Mesocricetus auratus
GGTTAGGGTTAGGGAAGGGTTAGGGTTAGGGTTAGGGTTAGGGGTAGGTGTAGGGGTAGGGTTAGGATAATCATTAGCCTTAGGTTTAGGGTTAGTGTAAGCTTTTGTGTTAGGGTTTGGGTTGGTGTTAGAATTAGTGTTATGGTTAGTGTTAGTGTTAGTGTTATGGTTAGAGTGAGCGTTAGGGTTAGGTTTAGGGTTAGGTTAAGGGTAAGGGTTAACGTTAGAGTTAGGGTTAGGGTTAGGGTTAGGGTTATGGTTAGGGTTAGCATTAAGTTTGGGGTTAGTTTTAGGTTTAGGGTTAGGGTTAGTGTTGGGTTAGAGTTAGGGTTAAGGTTAGGGTGATGGTTTGGTTTAGGGTCAGGGATAGGTTTCGGGTTAGGGTTAGGGTGAGGTTCAGGTTTCAGGTTTCAGGGTTAAGGTTAGGGTTAGAGTTAGGGTCACGGTTAGGGTTAGATTTAGGCTTAGCGTTAGGGTTAGGGTTAGGGTTATGGTTAGGTTTAGTGTTAGGGTTAGGGTTAGGGTTTGGGCTAGTGTTAGGGTTAGGTTTAGGGTTAGGGTTAGTTTTAGGGTTAGGTTTCGGGTTAGGGTTAGGGTCAGGGTTAGGGTTGGGGTTAGGGTTAGTGTTAGGGTTAGGGTTAGGGTTAGGTTTAGGGTTAGGTTTAGTGTTAGTTTATGGTTAGGGTTAGGGTTAGGGGTTAGGGTTAGGGTTAGATTTAGGGTTAGGGTTAGTGTTAGTGTTTGGGTTAAGGTTAGGGTTAGGTTTAGGGTCAGGGTTGGGTTAGGGTTAGGGTTAGGTTTAGGGTTAGGGGTTAAGGTTAGAGTTAGGGTTAGGGTTAGTGTTACGGTTAGGATTAGGTTTAGCATTAGGGTTATGGTTAGTGTTAGTGTTATGGTTAGGGTTAGTGAAATGTTTAGGGTTAGGTTTAGGGATAGGGTTAGGTTTAGTGTTACGGTTATGGTTGGGCTTAGGGTTAGGGTATGGGTTACCGTTAGGGATAGGTTTAGGGTTATGGTTAGGGTTTGGGTGAGGTTCAGTGTTCAGGGTTCAGGGTTAGTGTTAGGGTTAGTGTTAGGTTTAGGGTTAGGTTAGGTTTAGGGTTAGGGTTAGCATTAGGGTTATGGTTAGTGTTAGTGTTGGATTCAGGTTAGGCATATGGTTAGGGTTAGGTTTAGGGATAGGTTAGGTTTGGTGTTAAGGTTAGGGTAGTGTTAGGGTTAGGGTTAGGGTTAGGGTTACGGTTAGTTCTAGGGCTATGGTTAGGGTAAGGGTTAAGTTTAGGGTTAGGGTTAGGTTTAGGGTTAGGGTTAGCGTTAGGTTTAGGGTAAGGATTAGGGTTAGGGTTAGGGTTAGGCTTAGCTTTAGGGTTAGGATAATCACTAGCCTTATGGTTAGGGTTAGGGTAAGCTTTAGTGTTAGGGTTTGTGTTGGGGTTAGCATTAGTGTTATGGTTAGAGTTAGAGTTAGTGTTAGGGTTAGGGTGAAGGTTAGGGTTAGGTTTAGGGATTCGGTTATGTTTAGTGTTACTGTTAGGGTTAGGGTTAGGGTTAGGTTTAGGGTAAGGGTTAACGTTAGGGTTAGGGTAAGGGTTAGGGTTATGGTTAGGGTTAGGGTTAGCATTAGGGTTAGGGTTATTTTTAGGTTTAGGTTTAGGGTTAGGTTTATGGTTACAGTTAGGTTTAGGGTTAGGGTGATGGTTAGGGTTAGGGTTAAGGTTAGGGATAGGGTTCGGTTTAGGGTTAGGGTTAGGTTCAGGTTTCAGGTTTTAGGGTTAAGGTTAGGGTTAAGGTCAGGGTTAGGGTTAGGTTTAGTGTTAGGGTTCAGCCTAGGGTTAGGGTTAGGGTTATCGTTAGGTTAGGGTTAGGGTTAGGGTAAGGGTTAGCGTTAGGTTTAGGGTTAGGGTTAGGGTTAGGGTTAGGTTAGGGTTAGGGTTTGGGTTAGGTTTAGGGTTAGGGGTAGGATTAGGGTTAACGTTAGGGGTTAGGTTTACGGTTAGGGGTAGGATTAGCGTTAGCATTAGGGTCATGTTTAGTGTTAGTGTTGTGAATAGGGTTATTGAAAAGTTTAGGGTTAGATTTAGGGAAAGGGTTAGGTTTAGTGTTACGGTTAGGGTTCGGCTTAGGGTTAGGGTAACGGTTAGTGTTAGGTATAGGGTTAGGGTTAGGGTTAGAGTTAGGGTTAGGGTTAGGGTGGGGTTCAGTGTCCTGTGTTCAGGGTTAGTGTTAGGTTTAGTGTTAAGGTTAGTGTTAGGTTAGGGTTAGGGTTAAGTTTAGATATATATTTAGTGTTATGTTTATGGTTATGGTTACGGTTATGATTATGGTTAGGGTTAGGGTTAGCTTTAGTGTGAGGGTTTTGGTTAGCCTTAGCATTAGAGTTATGGTTAGTGTTATTGTTCGGTTCAGTTTAGCCATATGGTTCGGGTTAGGTTTAGGGATAGGGGAGGTTTAGAGTTACGGTTAAGGTTAATGTTAGGGTTAGGGTTAGGCTTAGGGTTAAATCTAGGGCTATGGTTAGGGTTAGGGTTAGGATTATGTTTAGGGTTAGGGTTAGGGTTAGGGTTAGGGTTATGGTTAGGGTTAGGGTTAGCATTAGGGTTAGGGTTAGTTTTAGGTTTAGGTTTAGGGTTAGGTTTATGGTTACAGTTAGGTTTAGGGTTAGAGTGATGGTTAGGGTTAGGGTTAAGGTTAGGGATAGGTTTTGGTTTAGGGTTAGGGTGAGGTTCAGGTTTCAGGTTTCAGGGTTAAGGTTAGGGTTATGGTCAGGGTTAGGGTTAGGTTTATTGTTAGGGTTCGGCCTAGGGTTAGGGTTAGGGTTAGTGTTAGTTTAGGGTTAGTGTTAGGGTAAGGGTTAGTGTTAGGGTTAGGGTTAGGGTTAGGTTAGGGTTAGGGTTTGGGTTAGGTTTAGGGTTAGGTTTAGGATTAGGGTTACTGTTAGGGGTTAGGTTTACGGTTAGGGGTAGGATGAGGGTTAGCATTAGGGTCATGGTTAGTGTTAGTGTTGTGAATAGGGTTATTGAAAAGTTTAGGGTTAGATTTTGGGAAAGGGTTAGGTTTAGTGTTACGGTTAGGGTTCGGCTTAGGGTTAGGGTAATGGTTAGTGTTAGGTATAGGGTTAGGGTTAGGGTTAGAGTTAGGGTTAGGGTTAGGGTGGGGTTCAGTGTCCAGTGTTCAGGGTTAGTGTTAGGTTTAGTGTTAAGGTTAGTGTTAGGTTAGGGTTAGGGTTAAGTTTAGATATATATTTATTGTTATGTTTATGGTTATGGTTACGGTTATGGTTATGGTTAGGGTTAGGGTTAGCTTTAGTGTGAGGGTTTTGGTTAGCCTTAGCATTAGAGTTATGGTTAGTGTTAGTGTTCGGTTCAGTTTAGCCATATGGTCGGGTTAGGTTTAGGGATAGGGGAGGTTTAGTGTTACGGTTAAGGTTAATGTTAGGGTTAGGGTTAGGGTTAGGGTTAAATCTAGGGCTATGGTTAGGGTTAGGGTTAGGATTATGTTTAGGGTTAGGGTTAGGGTTAGGGTTAGGGTTATGGTTAGGGTTAGGGTTAGCATTAGGGTTAGGGTTAGTTTTAGTTTTAGGTTTAGGGTTAGGTTTATGGTTACAGTTAGGTTTAGGGTTAGGGTGATGGTTAGGGTTAGGGTTAAGGTTAGGGATAGGTTTTGGTTTAGGGTTAGGGTGAGGTTCAGGTTTCAGGTTTCAGGGTTAAGGTTAGGGTTATGGTCAGGGTTAGGGTTAGGTTATTGTTAGGGTTCGGCCTAAGGTTAGGGTTATGGTTAGTGTTAGGTTAGGGTTAGTGTTAGGGTAAGGGTTAGTGTTAGGG
>NW_024431508.1:0-2850 GCF_017639785.1 Mesocricetus auratus
GCTTCATGTCCTTGTGATGCCATGTTCATGCATGTACAGTGTTTATGGGTTGACAGAGTCAATGTGTAACCTATGTTATGAGACAGAGCATCCCATTGAATCTGGAACACACAGGCTATTAAATTTTTATTGCATGTTTTAATCAAAGTTATAACATTTAATATAAAATATGTATCTTGGAGCTGGAGGGATTGCTCTTCCAGAAGTCCTGAGATCAATTACCAGCCCTCACATGACAACATACAATCTCTGTAACTCCAGTCCAAGAAAATCTATTGACCTTTTCTGGCCTCTTTGGGCACTACACACACAGATAATACACAGATATTCATGCAGGCAAAACACCTAAACACATAAACTAAAATGAAAACAAAATGTGATTTTGTTTTGGACAGAAAACTTAGCAGTGAAGAGCACTTGCTGTTCTCACAGAGAACCTGGGTTCATTCCCCAGCACCCACACAGTTGCTTTTAATCACTAGCCTAGCAACTCCAGTCCCAGAGTATATGGTGCTCTCTTCTGGACTCTGCAGGCACCAGGCTGTAAGTGCATATATGTAGACAAAACACTGATATATTTTAAAATGTTAAAATATGTATGTATTTTCATAGAAAAATCAAAATTCAGGCAGGCAGTGGTGGCATACACCTTTTAATCTCATTATTCAGGAGGCAGAGGCAGGTGGATATCTGTGAGTTTGAGGCCAGCCTGATCTACAAAGTGAGTTCCAGGACAGCCAGGCTGTTACATAGAGAAATCCTGTTTCACAAAACAAAACAAAGCAAAACAAACAAGCAAACAAAAAAGGGCTAGGGAAATGGCTCATAACTTAAGAGTACTGGCTGCTCTTCCAGAGGTCCTGAGTTCAATTCCCAGCAACCACATGGTGGCTTACAACCATCCATAATGGGATCTGGTGTCCTCTTCTGGCATGTGTATACATGATAAAAAAGAAAAGATAAATATAACCATATAAAATGGTCTGTTGCCAGGCAGTGGTGGTGCATGATGCCTTTAATCCCAGTGCTCAGGAGGCAGAGGTCTGTGGATCTCTGTCAGTTTGAGAACAGCCTGGTCTACAGAGTTAGTTCTGGACTGGCTCTGAAGCTACAGAGAAACCCTGTCTCAAAAAAAATTATGTATCTTGTGTGTGTGTGTGTGTGTGTGTGTGTGTGTGTGTGTGTGTGTACATGATATGTATAGGCATGCATGCCACAGCACAAATGCAGAGGTCAGGAAACTCTGTGGAGTCCATCTGCCCCTTCCCAATTTAAATTGCTTCTGAGGATGATACTAAGTCTAATGTCTACTGCAAGCACCCAGACATCTTGCTAGCCCATAATTTTCTTTTCTAGCACTTATTTGTAATACATTGTTGACACTGTCAAGTAACACATTTAAAAGTTTTCTAAACACAGAAATTTTATGGCTGAGTAAAACATGCCTTTCTCAGTCCAAATTATTAAATGAAAGGAAGTCATGCCCACTTAGGAATACAGTTATCAGCTGCACTGCATTTTCCCTTAGAAAGCAATTGACAACTTACTTCTCCAGCGTTCAGTGGCAGGTTGTAAGCAATGAATATACTCAAGTCTTCTTTCAAAAGCCTTGAGATCTAGACAAAGAAAATTCAGTTCTCTACCTGTGCTTGCCAGTCTGAACTTACTAAAGTGAAATTTAGGTCGATAACTGCTATGGGTCTTACACATCAAACCACGTGTCATGCATTGTTTGCTTATGATGACAGTTTTAAGTAAACAGCAAAACATCACTTTTCTTTAATTCCAATTTATGGAAACCAGTTGGTCTACTTTTAGAAGCTTGAAAAAATGGTAGTGGAAGACCAGTGAGAGCCATAAGCTCGAATAGGAGAGTTGCAAACAAAAGGACCAAAGCCAAAGTTTCCTACCTCTGAGATAGACTTTAAGTCTGCACTATCACAGATGAACTGTATCATACCAGTAGAACAGAAATCTCTACAAGGTGATGTAGAAAAGTGCACCCCAGGCATGTTGGTGAATGCCTTTAATCTCAGCGTCTAGGAGGCAACAGCAGGTGGATCTCTGAATTCAAGGCCATCCTGGTCTATCCGGAGTCCAAGGCCAATCAAAGATAAGCCTGACAGCCTGGAGAAAAGGAAGTGGGGCAATACTGAGTGTTAGAAATGCTCTCACCTAAACCATGACACCTGATTTGTCAAGGGTTAGCTATCCTTAGGTGCTACAGAGCTCACACCCTAGGAACCTGCAAAGCTCACCTAACTCCCAGGAAAAGGCTGAGTCAACAGAGAATATTCTGAGAATGATAGCTTATTAAACATGCATGCTTTGAATTTCTGGTAGAATTCTGCACTGAAGCCATCTGGGCCTGGGCTTTTTTTGGTTGGGAGACTTTTGATGACTGCTTCTATTTCATTAGGGGTTATAGGTCTGTTTAGATTGTTTATCTGTTCTTGATTTAGTTTTGGTAAGTGATATCTATCCAGGAAATTGTCCATTTCCTTTAAATTTTCAAATTTTGTGGAGTACAGATTTTCAAAGTATGCCCTGATGATTCACTGGATTTCCTTAGAGTCCGTTGTTATGTCCCCTTTTTCATCCATGATTTTGTTAATTAGCATGCTCTCTCTGTCTTTTGGTTAGTTTGGAGAGAGGTTTGTCTATTTTGTTGATTTTCTCAATGAACCAACTCTTTGTTTCATTGATTCTTCTCCCTGGGGAAATGAGGGGACATTGAGGAGGGTTAGTGGGAGGGCACGGGAGGAGAGGAGGGAAATAGAGAGAGACCTGGAATTGACATGTGAAGCAACCTTGTTTCTAATTTAAATTTAAAAATAAAAAATATCTAAA
>NW_024431509.1:0-69616 GCF_017639785.1 Mesocricetus auratus
TGAAAAGTAGCAATACAACACCACCAGAGAAACTACATGCCTAACTTCTTGAAAACTATCGATACAACGCTGTGTGAGATTTTACCCGTGTACCTTATTGAAAACTAAAGATACAATCCTTTGTAAGATTCTATGCGTGTACCATATTGAAAACTGACGATACAATCATGTGTGAGAATCTACAGGTGTAACTTATAGAAAACTAACGATACAAAGCTGTGTGATATTCTACATGTGTACCTTATTGAAAACTAACGATACAATACGGTGTGAGAATCTGTAAACATAACTACTTCAAAAATAATGATACAATGCTGTGTGAGAATCTACAGGTGTAACTTATTGAAAACTAAAGATACAACACTCTGTGAGAATCTACACGTGCACATTATTCAAAACTAATGACACAACACTGTGTGTGATTGTACACTTGTAACTTATTAAAAACTAACGCTACAACATTGTGTGATAATCTACACGTGTAACGTATTGAAAACAAACTACACATAACTGTGTGTTATTCTACACTTGTACCTTATTGAAAACTAATGATACAACGCTTTGTGAGAATCTACACTTGTAACTTATTGAAAAGTAACGATAACACTCTGTGAGAAACTACATGTGTAACTTATGAAAAACTTACAATATAACACTGTGTGAGAATCTACATATGTATCTTCTTCAAAACTAGCCTTATAAGCTTGTGTGAGAAACATATGTGTAACTTGTTGGAAACTATCAATACAACAGTGTGTGAGAAACTACATGCATAACTTGTTTAAAACTAACCAAACAACTCTTTGTGAGAATCTATAAGCGATATTTCTTGAAAACCATCAATACTACACTGTGTGAGGAAATACATGCGTACCTTCTTGAAAATTAATGATACAATGTTGTGTGAGATTCCACACGTGTACCTTAAAGAAAATTAATGTTACAATACGTTGTGAGAATCTGTATACGATACAAAGCTGTGAGAATCTACAGGTGTAACTTATTGAAAACTAAAGATACAACATTGTGTAATTATCTACACGTGTAACATATTGAAAACTAACGATGCAACGCTGTGTGAGAACCTACATGTGTACCTTATTGTTAACTAATGATACAACAATGTGTGAGAATCTATAAATGTAACTACTTGAAAACAACCAATACAATACTGCGTGAGAAACTGCATGTGTAAATTCTTGAAAACTATTGATACAACGCTGTGTGAGATTCTACACGTGTACCTTATTGAAACCTAGCAATAAAAGCTGTGTGATAATCTACAGGTGTAACATTGAAAACTAAAGATAAACCACTGTGGAAGTATCTACACGTGTAACTTATTGAAAACTAACGATACCTGTGTGTGTGAGATTCTACACGTGCAACTTATTGAAAACTAACTCTACAACGCTGTGTAATAATCTACACGTATACCTTATTAAAAACTAACGATACAACGCTGTGCAAGATTCAACATGTATACCTTATCGAAAACTAAGGAAACAACACTGAGTGAGAATCTACACTATTTCTTAGCACAACCACGTGAAAAGCAGAAGTCTATCATCATCAAAGAGGCAGTCACAAATTAGTCTTGTTTCTTAGCATCTTTCATCCTGCAATGCAAATTGGACTTTCTCCCAATGTCTGTGAAAAGAGGTAAGGGCTCTTTCAGCCACTGCTTCATCCCTCTTAGTCATCCTGCAAAACTAATATCCTGTCATAAAAATATATATCAATGATCCAAATTTCACCAACAGCCTTCCTGAATCTACTGCTCTGATTACTCATTCCACTCTCACTAAAATAGGGACTCATACTACACTTGCCTAGAGAGTACTAATCTGCTATACTTTCACTTGAATGCCTTTTCCTATTTCTGTCTCCTTATAAGACTAAACTGTGATTCCTGAGCCCTAAGCTCAATAGCTCCCTTATTATGATCAAAGACAAATTTCCTCAGATGATGTCAGTAGGAGAACACAGAAGGCCCAGCAAAGAGACACTTAGAATCATCCTTGTTGTGTCAATATTTCTCTTAAACTCAGTCGCTCCTTGTGCTCAAATATCAATTAACCAAAAGGAATTAAATACAGATGGATCCCAAAGAAAAAGATCTGAGGAAACTTGGGGAAACTTGAAATATAAGTACACACCCACCATGTGGATTAGTTTTCCCGCTATATGTTTCCCAAGTGGAGACATGATCTAGATCATATATGACAATCTGAGTTCAATGAGGTGACAACTAAGGATGCAAAAGTATCAACAAAATTACTACATAAATATTTCAAATTTCACATCAATGTGATTTTCATAGTACCTTGAAAGTCAAAGTTATGTGGTAATGTTTAATGTAACTCACACAATCTTTCATCTGACTTGGAGAGGGAGCTGTTTTTCCTTCCTCACTTGAGCACTAGATTTAGGTGTCCATTCAAAAAGTTGACATTAAAATGGAGATGCTGGATCTTGTTTAGTTCTGAGAACTAGAGTATGTGCTCTCTAAAACACCAGTGTCTATGCATTTGTATTCAAGGCCCTATAAATGTATGCTTATTTAATTTAGAAGCAATCACTGAAATTTTCTCTCTTGTCCCAGGAAAGGAGTATCAATGCAATGGTGACCACATTTCTGCATGTATTCATATACAATTCCTGTATATAGCCTGTCTCACGTATGACCAATAGCCCAAAGGGATTATAGAGAGGGAGTAACCTAAACTCGTGCGCTTGAAAAATCATATGTAGTTCATATTTTTTCTGCTAGGACCACTAAAACAAATATTTTATTTATATACATGATTGACTGAACTAAACTATATATTTGTCTGTACAAGTAAAAACCTTTTCCCTTAATCATGGATTATGCAATGCTTTTTGGGTCTTCCTCATGATGTCTGATGATAAGATGTCATACTCAGTCCTAACCCACACATTCCAAAATTATGGGGGCACACTGAAAATCAAGCACTTGTAGTTTCTACTTCATGCGGATAAAATGTAAGGAGAATCAGATCACATGAGATCCAAATTAATAATATAAAATGACCCTAAATCTCAACTTTTATGTCTTCTACTCCATGAATACAGTCTGTTTCCTCTTGCACATATCTGGGTAAAGAGGCAGTCACAGAGTATTTCTATGCTGATGCAATCTGTTCTGTGCTATACTCCATACACCATTATCCTTCTTCATAGTCTCACTTCTCAAAGCTAGTCACATCAGAAGTCTCTAATTTTTCATCAACTAGATTCTTAAATCTGCATTTACTTCCATCCCTCCATATACTTCCCCTGCATGCTACCTTGTTCTCAATGACTTAGGTTGAGCATTTTGTACAATTATCATATTCTGTTCACCCATCACAATCTGCAATGTCTCCAGATAGGGAGCATTCATTAGGGAATACAAAGGAAGTTTTAGAAGACTCATGTTACAACCATGATCAACAGATTGTTATTTTGTTTGCCATAAATTGAGCCCTGCAAAGTTTTGGGATAGCCAGCATTGGCATTTCCTGCAGAACACAGACAGCCAATGTTTCTTCTTTCAACAGTCTACTTCTCATCAGTTTCCATAAAGTGGATAGGACCTTGAAACTCAATCGTCACCTCCAAAAAGCAGATATTATGTAAACATACACTGAACAAAATACTTATAGGCAAACAATTTTTAGAAGCATCTTTTTTGTGTATTCTCATAACAAAAAGCAAACTCACTTCTCTGGCAATTGTAGAAATGTTGTTTTACCCATTCCTCACTGTCTGTCATTATCAAAGCCACACTGTCCTCTAAAGCCTCCTATAGGATTGCTAAACAGCCATGTAAATACATCTTCTTTGTTATTTTGCCCAATTGCAATCATGGCTAACTTGAATCCTACTCCATTAAGATGTGGGTAAGAAGAGGCTCAAACTTTTGTGGGAAATAATCACTAAATACCTGTGCTGACCCTCAATGGAAAATGTAATGCCCTGGCTATGCTTTGAGTTCAATCAAAGAAAGTAGCTACAAATGTGGTGATAATGTGTTAAATGGATTCAATTATTTTATGTCCCAAAAGCCTTAGGTCAGATGACATGCTGAGTTCCAGCATGCTGTTTTGAGATAGAGGATTGGGAATTGAGAATTTATTACTATATGGTGATTCATAAGCTAGTGTTCTGTGCTATAATATTTTCTTGTTTTACTTAATAAATTTATGATAATTTAGAATTAAAAATTTCAATGCTATATCTAGTGGTGCTTGTATATAAATACGGTGCTTGCCCAGCTTGTTGTTTCTATAGTGCTGCATCCTCAGCACTATAGAAAGAGGGATAGTCAGATAATGGTCTCAGTATTCAGAAGGAAGTGGTAGAATGGTCAGTTTTTTCATGACTCTTGGCTACATATGGACTTCTGTTCTAGCCTGGGATACATGAAGTTTGCTGCTTCACTACAGCCATATCAAACAATTGAAGTAAATAGAAACAACAACAAAAACAGAGATTGAATGAGAGACTGTCTCTGCTAATGAGATGGTGTAATGGCTATTCCTCATTGTAAGTTTGATTATATATAGAATGAACTATAATTTCTATATAGAGCACACACTTGTGATCCAGATATTGATGTAGGAACATAACGTGCCTTTGCTCCATATCTTGATGTTGGATGACAAATGACTTTTATCCATGCCTTTAGGTTGGAAGGGCAACCTTTTGCTGGAATTATATATACTTACAATGGAAGAAGGAAGGTTTTTCTGTACCTGTGTGCCCTAATGACTGACAACCTATCCATTCCTTGTTTTCAGTCCCTGCAGACCAGTTGAAACTCATCATCATGGCATTGAGAAGCTCCTGGATTCTTGGATTTTCATTCATAACTAGCCATTGTTTGACAACAGTCTGTAAATCATTCGAATGATTCCATATATATATATATATATATATATATATATATATGAATTATTCTCCTAGATTGATCCCTCCCAAATAAATGTCTTGAAAAAGTTTTTGGTGAAGACCTTCTTTCAAGGCAGGAGGCAGAATCTCTGCTGGGAAAATCACTTATGGGAGCAGAGTAGAAGTAACAAAATTTCACACAATTCAGAGCCGATTGTTTCATTTCTGCATGATTTCCCCCTTGGCAGGTGAACCATAGTTGAGAGCAAATGAATATATATGCTAGGAACCTGTCTTAGGGGAGTGGAGCAGAGCTCAGCACCAATGGCTGTGTTTAAGATGACCAGGTTTGCCACATTTTGTGTGGAGACATTTCCCCAACAGACCCCAACATCAGGTACATCCTGAGAAGTCAGGATATGTTTACTCTCACACTGATAGTTATTCAAGATACTTTCCCTTCAAAGCTCTAGGTATAGCCTGACTTCCCAACAAGTCAGGATACCTTTCCATTAAGAGTTGTAGATAGATAGAAAACCTTCCAATCACAGCCTCAGTTACAGTCTGCCTTCATGAAAAGTCAAGACACATTTCCTTCAGCTCTGCGACAATTATAATTATAGCTTGACATGCCAACAAGTTAGGATATCTTACTCTTCATGGCTGTGACACTTGCACCAACATCTCAAAAGGCCTCAGTTATAAGCCCCTCTGAATTCTGCATCCAACAGAAGCTCCAAATATACTGCCTGAAATTATCCAGGCACAAGGAATACTCCAGCCTAGACTCAACAATTACCACTACCCCCAAAAGACAGAACACAATCCATAGAAAACAGTGCCCCATTCGCCCAGTTTGTGGTATGGATGTTTTTCTTCATTTAAACAGGGTTAATTATAAGTTGATATTAGTCATAGTTTTAAAAAAACTTAACAATGGATTTGGATTCAAAGATTTCTTTCTGAAGGACAAATGGGATAAAACAAGGAACTGGTGAGATAGCAGGGTAAATTACTGAATTCCCTTTAATACAAAAAAGCAAATATTCGTGTCAAAATGTTTTATATTGAAAGGTATTTTGGTTTCTTGATACAATTTCAAAGATATTTGGGCTATACTATATATGTATGATTCTACTCTTGTTTGAAGTATTGTGTAGTTTTTTAGTTGACAGGTAAATCTACTCCTCTGAGATCTAAGACTGCACTGGCTCTTAGTATTATGTTTGTTTTCTAGAACTAGGCATGATTAAGCTCTTTCCAGTCAGTTTTCAGGAATTATGTTCAACTACAGATACCAACACTATTTTTGAACGATCCTTCCCTAATAGATACACATGAGAGCAAATGAGGTACCATAATAAGGACAATATTAATTATAGTAACAGTATAAAATTTATTTTGCTTTTGTTTGTGTGGAAATTGAAAAACTTTCAAATAAGGTATAGTAGTTTTTATGAAATTATGATAAATTCTGGATTATCAAGCAATAATATATTGCAGGTTGTAACAAATTCATGATTTTAAATGGACAATACATAGGATTTCAAGTGAATTGAAAGAATCATCCAGATAAAATATCTGTAAATGTCTATAAATAAGGGTAATCAGTTATACGATAACTAGATGGAAATGTGGAATATGTCATCAGGAATTTAATAAGGGGTCTGTGTAGTAATGACTTGTTCTGATTGACATTTGACATTGAGTAATAAAATACAGCTCTTAGAAGTCTACATTCCAGCATAGGATGCAACATATTTTCTAAGGATTGATTTAATATTATGTTCATAAATGATTACATTTATATTTTGAAAATCTGATATTCTGTATAATAACACAACACAAAGGAAATATGATAATTTAGTAAAGAGCATGTTTAAGAAAAACATGATATTCTTGTAAAAATCTGTTATATTAAAAGTTGAATAAAAAGAAAATTGTAATCTACACTTCAGTGCAGTGACTGAGAGATAAAACTTTACCCAATTTAAAACATGTGATTATTGTAAGTGGAGGAGAGAATGCATTAAGATCTCAAGCCATTTAAATCAACACTATAAATATTAGCACTCTATATTACAGAAGAATATAAATTCCCATCATGTTTCAGGCATGTGGTTGGTCATCTTTATTCTTAGAATAACAGTAGCAAATGTAGGCAAATCTCTATGAGCTCAAAGCATGGTCTTCATGAAAGCTTTCAGACAAGTCCAGAAAAACAATGAGGTCCTGCTCATACAAAAATGTTATATGGATTTTAGGCATGTCATCCTTTAATAGCTCCCATATAAAGAGTTTCTCAAACAATTGGGAGAAAAAATAGTAGCCCCAAAATAAAACCCATACTATAATTATGTAGCACACTTCTCTAGTAGAGATCAACAGGAATTCTTTCAAATTCACCTCTTAAATAAGAACTATGACTAGTAAGAACTAGGTTTTGAGAAGGTTATTTGTTATGGAACATGGTCTATCCCTGATACGACAAAGACTGTTCATATGTGGCCTTCTCAAGATAATGTAGCACTTTGGGGCAAAAATGAAGCCAAGGAGTGCTGCACTAGAAGCCAAGATAGAGAAGACTTCCATAGCCACCATGACTTTCCCCTTTGTGCTGTGGTAGACAGGGAGAAATGTGATCCAGACACAGAAGAACACAAGCATGCTGAATGACAGGAACTTGGCTTCATTGAATGTCTCAGGTAGATTCCAGGACAAGAAAGCCATAGTATAGCTCCCAAGTGCCAAGGAGCATAGGTATCCCAGGACACCATGGAAGGCAAAAGCTGAGCCCTTGTTGCACATAATGATGATAAGTTGATGTTCAGCATGAGCATCTTGGTCAAGGAAGGGAGAGAGGTTCCTAGCCAGATTGCACAGAGGAAAAGTTAAATCAGAGAACATATGGGGATGATAAAATTTGGGGCCTTTGACATCATTAACCACCTCATCACTCTGCTTGGAAAAGTGACCTTGAATGCAATAACCACTGTTATAGCTTTGGCCAACACAGTGGCAAGAGCCACAGTGAAAGCACCTCCAAATGCGATCTGCTGCAAGATACAGCAGGTAGTAGTAAGACAGCCAATATAGAGAAAGGTACAGAGGAAACAGATGATGAGTGTGATGAGCAAAGTATAACTGAGGCTTCTATTATTAGCCTTGACTATTGGAGTGAATTTATTTTTACAAATAGTCCAAGAACTGTAGCTGAAACTACACAGAAGCAAAGAGCTACAGTTGTGAGAGACATCCCCAGGGGTTCGTTATAGTCAAGAAAACTTACAACTTTCTTGAGGCAGATGGTCCTCTCTGTGTTTGCATAATGACTTTCTGGATACTTCCTGCAGTGATCAATATCTGTTCAGAAATGAATGCGATAATAATTTGATGTTGATCATTTTTGTCCTAAGTCATTTTTCAGTCCCTGTTATTTGAATTTTTACCTGTTACATTACTTTTTACTTAACAACAAAGTAATAAATATTCTGCAGGGAATAATTCCAAATTCATGCAACCTGTGTTCCTTGTTAAATATTTCACTTGTTATTTATATGCACATACAGGTGTATGAACACAACACAGCCCTCTTTAATCCTGCTCTACTCCAACCTTCTCTCTTTACTTTCCCAAGTCAATGTGCTGTTTATATATTGTTTATACATATTAATACACACTGAGTCTATTCAGTTATGCTAGACTATTTATGTTGTGGGGGCATCTACTGGAACATGTGTAGAATTTCAGTGTTCACAACTTTAAGGAAAATTGATGTCCATTTTTGTTTGTCATCATATGTTCAGTAGATTCTTATACAACCCATCTGCTTTATAGTGATATTAATCAAGCAAATGTTATGTCATTTATCTCATATGAATTTCTCCTTCATTTTGTGCTATTGGTGTATCTGTGGTAAAATTTAATTGAATACTGCATTATATTGCACAAAGTGACTTCATTTTGGATATCCATCATATGTTTTATTCTCACAGAAGATGTATATAAAAAGATGGAATATTTGTTTTGAAATCATTTTCATAAGTGCAATTCTTAAGTGAGGATTCAAAATTTTCTGAGCTTCATAATGTTTTGTGTTTTAAAGTTTTGTTTCTTCTCTGTTGAAGCTTTACTGAATAATCATAACTACATTGTCAAATATTTGAAAGGTGCACTGGTGAACACTTGTCATTACTATTGAGGAAATGTCACAAATATTGGAACTTTTCTAGAGTATCTAATAAAAGAGTCCTATAACATGTTCCTCTTGTTAGTTTGGAAAATTCATCTTTTTTTTGGAAATTCAGGCACACTTATTTATACATATTAGATTTCCACTGTCAATTTTTCCTGTGTTTCTTTTTTTCCTTTTTTTAAATTTTATTTTCCAGTTTAAATTTAGATAAGATACGAGGTTGCTTCACAAGTCAGTTCCAGGTCCCTCTCCCATTCCCTCCCCTCCTCCTGTGTCCTCCCCCCAACCCCCCCCTATCCCCTCATTCCCCCAGGGAGGGTGAGGCCCTCCATGGTGGTGTCCATAGTCTGTCATTTCATATAGGGCAGGGCCTAGACCCTTCCCCAAGAGTTCAGGGTGAGAGTGCACCTCACATTGTTCTATGGGAGTCCAAAGTCCGTGTGTATATTTGGGATAGGTACTGATCTGCTGCCCAAGGCTCAATAGATTCCCTAGGCCTTCTCACTGACACCCAGATTCAGGGGGTCTTGATCAGTCCCATGCTGGATTCCCAGGCTGATACCTGGGATTCAAGAGTTAACCTTTGTCTGGTCAGCTGTTTCTGGGGGTTAAACCAGCCCAGTCTTAATCCCTTTGATCATCAGTCCTCCCTCTCTGTTACTGGCTTTCTTGAGTTCAGCTCAGTACTTAACCAAGGGAGTCTGCCTCTTCTTCCATCAGCCAAAAATGAAGTTTCTGTTTCCCAGACTCTCTGGCCATAGGATTGTAGGCTGGCACTCCTCAGATCTATGTCTAAAATCCATATATGAGAGAGTACATGCCATGGTTCTCTTTTAGTGACTGGGTTACCTCACTGAGGATGGTTTCTTCTAGTGTCATCCATTTGCCTGCGAATCTCATGATTCCATTATTTTTTTCTGCTGAATAGTACTCCATTGTGTAGATGTACCACATTTTCTCTATCCACTTCTAGGTTGCTTCCAAGTTCTGGCTATTACAAATAAAGCTGCTATGAACATAGTGGAACAGACATCTTTGTTGTATGAATGGGCATCTTTTGGATATATGCCTAAGAGTGGAGTTGCTGGGTCTTGTGGTAGGTTTATTCCCATTTTTCTGAGGAATCTCCATACTGATTTCCAAAGTGGCTGAACCAGTTGGCACTCCCACCAGCAATGGAGGAGTGTCCCCCTTTCACCACATCCTCTCCAGCATAAATTGTCATTGGTGTTTTTGATTTTAGCCATTCTGACAGGAGTGAGATGGTATCTCAGAGTTCTTTTGATTTGCATTTCCCGGATGGCTAAGGATGTTGAGCACTTTCTCAAGTGCCTCTCAGCCATTTTAGACTCCTCTATTGAAAACTCTCTATTTAGTTCTGCAGCCCACTTTTTAATAGGGTCCTTTGGTGTTTTGGAGACTTGCTTCTTGAGTTCTTTGTAAATTTTGGAGATCATCCCTCTGTCAGATGTGGGATTAGTGAATATTTTTCCCATTCTGTGGGCTGCCTTTTTGTCTTGCTGACTGTGTCCTTTGCCTTACAGAAGCTTCTCAGTTTCAGTAGGTCCCATTTATTAATTGTTGATCTCACTGTCTGTGCTACTGGTGTTATGTTCAGGAAGCTGTCTCCTGTACCAATTCGTTCAAGGGTACCACCCACTTTCTCTTCTAAGAGGTTCAGTGTGGTTGAGGTCTTTGATCCATTTGGACTTAAGTTTTGTGCATGGCGATAAACATGGATCGATCCGCATTCTTCTACATGCCAGTCTCCTGTGTTTCTTAAAAGTAACTCAAAGGTTTAAATACACTTTAGCATTATAAGATGTATTTCTCTACATCTTGTAAATACTTAGTTTCCTGGCACTATTGAGACACATTGAGAAGACTCTTCTCATGACCAAATTTTAAGATACCTCAAGGTTTGTAATTTCCTTTATTTCATATGGAAGTGTTGATTTCCTTTTGGTTTTCTACTTTCTAAGAATGGGCCACATGTATAGTTGCATCCATTAATAAACAAATATGATATGTGTAACCTAAACTGTATTATATAGAATGAGGATCTCTTTTTCAAGATATGATTAATTTTTGCATAAAATTCAATCAGTAATCTTTACAACTTCGAGTGTTTGGTAGAATTAGCTCCAATAATTTTATGATGTATATTTATTAGAATGAAATTGTATGGGTAAGTGAAACTCTTTTATTAAATACACATTAAAAATATTCATGATACTGCCAAAAACAAAAGTGCCATTATATATGTGCACATCTGTTTGGGCATTAACTCTCTCTCTCTCTCTTCTTCCCTCTATCTCTCTTTCACTGTCTCACCCTCTTTCACTCAACATCTCCCTCTCTCTCTCTATACAGACACACACACACACACAAGGACATATCACATAAACACATAATATATACATCCATAGATATTCATTTATATAATATATATATATAATGTCCATATATTCATACATATGCCTGTTTATTTATTCATATATATTCATTAAATGGGGTTACTTTTGGCAGACAGCTTGAGGGCACAGTTATTATATCGCAACAGGAAAAATTCATGGTAGAATTTCAGAAAGAACATAGGAGTCAAATGTTATGAAATACTGTAAGGGAAGAATCAATAACAGATATTGGATCACATTTGAATTTATAAATTCTCAGGTATGACATCATACATATTACCTGTGAAAGCTTAGGCCAGATCAAATATCATGTATGGAATTTGTGTAAATAACTCCCCTTGCATAACAAGCTATTAATTTCATTACTGTTATAAGAGGAAGATTCACCTGGGCATTGGTGGTGCACGCCTTTAATCCCAGCACTCAGGAGGCAGAGGCAGGTGGATCTCTGTGAGTTCCAGGCCAGCATGGTCTACAGAGCAGGTTCCATGACAGCCTCCAAAACAACACGGAGAAACCCTGTCTCGAAAAGAAAAAACAAAAAAGAGGAAGATTCCTTTGTTTTTAAGAGTGTGGCCTGTGCTAATAATTAGTTCATATGCAGCATATTCTCCATAAAAAAGAGCATTTGGGTATTGTAAACAGTATTCAATAATGATTTATTTCATATTTTTAATAGAAGAACAAGTGAGCTAGAGGAAAGGTTTGGAAGATTTATCAAGGCATAGGCATGATCAAAATACATAATAAGAAATATTCAAAAGATACAAAAATAAATAAACCTTCAAAAATTTTATAGCCCTGGTTCTTTATAAATTACTAGGTATGCAAATACATTTTTAAAGATTATTCTTCCCATAGAAAGATGCTGTGAGCATGGTCATTGTCTTTTCCTTGAAGTGGAGAGTCTATATTCCATAGTAGCTCTTAGCTCATAGTTCTATATAACTGATTGTTGAAATTGTATTGAGGCTATTGTTGTGTTACATGGAGCAGGACAATAGAGACATACATAAGCATTGTCACTAAATTGGTAACTTTTAAATTTATTTATGGTGTACAGTCAAAATCCCGTGTACTGAAGTCATGAAGCACAAATTTCTAATCTTCTGCTCAATATGGAAAATGGTGGATGGGAGGAATCATTATCAGTATAATTTATCCTACACTTATATTCATCCTAATAATTTTGAAATACAGTGAGTAAATTATTAAAGTTTGGTACTCTGCTACCTTGTGCTAAAATTTGAGGGGAAGTAAAACATGTTGATCAGAAAACAGTACAAGATTATCTTGCAGTTGTCCATAAGTAAAAATGAATTACAAAATTCTATGCCATAGTTTCCTGCTCCACCCATGGAACTTGGACTAGACTGGTTGTCTATGAATAGGGTCTACTGCTGCATCTTCCATCCCAGTGACAGGAAGCAATGCTCTATAGTCTCCTGCTCCAACGACACTCTCACCATGAGACAGGAATACCAGAAAAAAACTTTAAAAAAAGAAAAGGGTCTAATAGTAGTTATGATCCAATTGGTATTAACAGAATCTATAGAACATTCCATCCACATAAAAAAGATTATACCTTCTTCTCACCACCACATGGAACCTTTTCAATAATTGACCACATGCTTGGCAACATATCAAACCTCAGGAGGTACAAAAGTTGCAATAATTCCATGCATCTTATCAGACCACCATGCTTTAAAATTAGAATTCAACAACAACACAAATTGCAGCAAACCTACAAACTCATGGAAATTGAATAATGCACAACTGAACCATTCCTGGGTGAAAGAACTAATAAAAAGAAATTAAAGACTTCCTAGAATTCAATAAGAATGAAGATATATAATATGCAAACCTATGGGGCAGTTTGAAAGCAGTGCTATGGGGGAAGATCATATCACTAAGTGCCAATATCAAGAAACTCGAGAATTGTTATAATAGAGAACTAACAGCACAGCTTAAAGCTCTAGAACACAAAGAAGCAAGCACCCCAGGAGGAGTAAATGACAGGAAATAATGAAACTGAGGGTGAAATCAATATATTAGAAACTAAGATAACAATACAAAGAATCAATGAAATGAAGAGTTGATTCTTTGAAAAAATTAACAAGATAGACAAACCGTTGTCCAAAGTTACCAAACAGCAGAGTGTGAACATGCAAGTTAACAAAATCAGAAATGAAAAGGGGGACAAAACAATGGACTCTGAGCAAATCCCAAGAATCATCAGGTCATACTTTGAAAACCTGTACTCCACAAAATTTGAAAATTTAAAGGAAATGGATAGTTTTCTGGATAGCTAGCAATTGCTAAAATTAAATCAAGAGAAGATAAGCAATTTAAATAGATCTATAAAAACTATGGAAATAGAAACAGTCATCAAAGTCTCCCAACCTAAAAAAGCCCAGGTCCAGACTGCCTCAGTGCAGAATTCTACCAGAAATTGAAAGAGCAGGTTATACCAATTCTTCTCAAAGTATTCAATGAAATAGAAGTAGAAGGGTCATTGCCAAGCTCTTTCTGCAAGGCTTCAATAACCTTGATAACAAAGCTACACAAAGACACAACTAAGAAAGAGAACATCAGACCAATATTCCTCATGAAAATTGATGCAAAAATCCTCAATAACATACAGGCAAATCCGATTCAAGAACCCATCAAAACCTTCACCACGATCAAGTAGGTTTCATCCCAGGGATGCAGGGATGGTTTAACATATGAAAATCCATCAATGTATTCCACCATATAAACAAGCTGAAAAACAAAAAAACACATGATCATCTCACTTGATACAGAAAAAGCCTTTGATAAAATCTAACACCCCTTCATGATAAAGGTCTTGGAGTAATCTGGGATTACAGAAACATACCAAAACATAATTAAAGCTATATACAGCAAACCAACAGCCAAAATCAAACTAAATAGACAGAATACCAATGCAATTCTGCTAAAATCAGGAACAAAACAAGGCTGTCCACTCTCTTGATACCTTATCAATTGTACTTGAAGTTCCAGCAAGAGCCATGTCACAACAAATGAGATCAAGGGGATACAAATTGGAAAGGAATAGTTCAAACTTTCACTATTTGCAGATGATATGAAAGTTTACATAAATGACCCAAAGAATTCTACCGGGGAACACATACAGGTGACTAACACCTTCAGCAAAGTGGTAGGCTACAAGATCAACTCAAGAAAATCAGTAGTCCTACTATATACAGATGATAAAAGAGCTGAGAAAGAAAACAGAGAAACATCACCTTTTACAATTTCCACAAACAACATAAAATACCTTGCAGTAAAGCTAACCAAACAAGTGAAAGACTTGTATTGCAAAAATTTGAGTCTTTAAAGACAGAAATTAAAGAAGCATCAGAAAATGGAAAGATCTCCCATGCTCTTAGATAGGTAGGATGAATGTAGTAAAAAGTGCAATCCTTCCAAAAGCAATCAACAGATTCAGTGCAATCGCAACTAAACTACTAGCACAATTCTTCACAGACTTTGAAAGAACAATAATCAATTTTGTATGGAAAACAAAGACCCAGGATAGCCAAAACAACCTTACTCAATAAAGCAACAACTGGAGGAATCACCAATCCCGATCTCAAGATTTATTATAGGGCTGAATTCCTGAAAACAGTTTGGTATTGGCACAAAATTAGACAGGTAGAGCAATGGAATCGAATTGAAAACCCTGATATTAACCCATGCATGTATGAACATCTGATCTTCAACAAAGAAGCTAAAAATATACAATTGAAAAAAGAAAGCATCTTGAACAAATGGGGCTGGTATGACTGGATGATGGAATGTAGAAGAATGTGGATAGATCCATGTCTATTGCCATGCATAAAATTTAAGTCCAAATGGATCAAAGACCTCAACATAAATCCAGCCACACTGAACCTCTTAGAAAAGAAAGTGTGTGGTACTCTTGAACGAATTTGTACAGGAGATAGCTTACTGAACATAATGCCAGTAGCACAGACAGTGAGGTCAACAATTAATAAATGGTACCTCCTGAAACTGAGAAGCTTCTGTAAGACAAAAGACAGTCAGCAAGACAAAAAGCAGCTCACAGAATGAGAAAAAATATTAACTAACCCCACATCTGACAGAGGGCTTATCTCCAAAATGTACAAAGCACTCAAGAAGCAATACTCAAAAACAGCAAAGGATCCAAATAAAAAAGTGGGCTACAGAAGTAAATTGGGAACTCTCAATGGAGAAGGTTAAGATGGCTGAGAGGTACTTGAGAACGTTCTCAACATCCTTAGCCATCCGGGAAATGCAAATCAAAACAATTCTGAGATACCATATCACTCCTGTCAGAATGGCTAAAATAAAAAACACCAATGACAATTTATGCTGGAGAAGTTGTGGTGTATGGGCCACACTCTTCCAATGCTGTTGGGAGTGCCAACTAGTACAACCCCTTTGGAAATCAGTATTGAGAATCCTCAGAAAAATGGGAATAAACCTACCCCCAAGGCCCAGCAACACTATTCTTAGCCATATATCCAAATGATGCCCATTTATACAACAAGGATGTCTGTTCCACTATGTTCATAGCAGCATTATTTATAATAGCCAGACCTTGGAAACAACCTTGATGCTCCTCAAGAGTGAATAGAGAAAATGTGGTACATTGACTCAATGGAGTACTATTCAGCAGAAAAAAACAATGGAATCTTGACATTTGCAGGCAAATGGATGGCACTAGAAGAAACCATTCTGAATGAGCTAACCAAGTCACATAAAGAGAAACATGGCATGTACTCTGTAATATTTGGATGTTAGACATATATCTGTGGAATGCCAGCCTACAATCATATGACCAGTGATTCTGGAAAACAGAATCTTCATTCAATGGCTGATGGAAGCAGAAGCAGACTCCCATGGCTAAGCACTGAGCTGAACTTAAGAAATCAAGTGACAGAGAGGGTGGACTTATGACCAATGGGGTTAAGACTGGGCTGTTTTAACACCCAGAAACAGCTGACCTGACAAGGGTTTGCTCTTGGATCCAAGACTGATGTCTGGGAATCCACCATGGAACTGGTCAAGACTCCCTGAATGTGGGTGTCAGTGAGGATGCCTATGTAGTCTATTGAGCCTTGGGTAGTAGATCGTTAGTTTTGAATAAGATATACGTGCAGATTCTCACATATTGTTGTATCATTAGTTTTCAAGAAGTTGCTAATGTATTTTCTCACACAGAGTTATTTCAGTAGATTTCCAGAAGTTATGCGTGTAGATTTGAACACAGTGCTTTATCATTAGGTTTCAAGAAGTTAAACATTTAAATTCTCACACAGTGTTGCATCGTTTGTTCTCAAGAAGTTACAAATATTGATTCCCACACAGAATTGTATCGTTAGTTTTCAAGAAATTACACACGTAGTTTCTAACACAGAGTTGTATCTATAGTTTTCAAGAAGTTATTAATATAGTTTCTCACACAGAATTATTTTGTTAGTTTTCGAGATTTTATGCGTGTATTTTCAAAATCAGTGTTGTATCGTTAGTTTTCAAGAAGTTACATATATAGATTCTCAGTGTTTTATCGTTATTTTTCAAGAGGGTAATAAAGTAAGTTCTCACAGAGAGTTATATTGTAAGTTTTCAATAAATTATACTTGTAGATTCTCACACAGTGTTGTATTGTTAATTTTCAAGAAGTTAAACACATAGATTCTCAAACAGGGTTGTAAAGTTGGTTTTCAAGATGTTAATCGTTTAGATTCTCATACAGTGTTCTATGGTTAATTTTCAAGAAGTTACACATGTAGGTTCTCAACCCTAATCCTAACCCTAAACTTAACCATAACCCTGACCCTAACCGTAACCCCAACTTTTGGTTTCAATTAGTTACACATGCAGGTGTGCAAAGAGTTTTGTTTAGTTAATTTGTAAGAAGTTACACGTATAGATTCTGAAACAGACTTGTATCCATAGTTTTCAAGAAGTTACACACATAGACTCTCACACAGTGTTGTATCGTTAGTTTTCAAGAAGGTAATAATGTAGTTTCTCCCACAGAATTATATCGTTAATTTTCAAGAAGTTATGTGTGTAGTTTCGAACTCAGTGTTGTATCGTTAGTTTTCAAGAAGTTACGAATATATATTCTCACACAGTGTTGTATAATTTGTTTTCAAGAATTTATGCATGTAGTTTCTAAAACTGTGCTGTATCGTTAGTTTTCAATAATTGACACGTGTAGATTCTTACAGAGTGTTGTATACTAAATTTCACTAAGATAGACGTGTAGATTCTCACAAAATTTTGTATCCTTAGTCACCAAGAATTTATTAATGTGGTTTCTCACACGGAATTATTTCATTAGTTTTCAAGAAGTTATACATGTCGTTTTGAACTCAGTGTTGGATCGTTAGTGTTCAAGAAGTTACGAATACTGACTCTCAAGCAGTGTTGTATCATTAGTTTTCAAGAAGCTAAACATGTATTTTCTCACACAGTGTTATATGGATTGGTTTCAAGAAGTTACAATTGTAGATTTTCACACATCATTGTATCATTAGTTTTCAGTAAGTAACACGTGTGGATTCTCACATAGGGTTGCATCGTTAGTTTTCAATAAGTTACATGTGTAGATTCTCACACAGTGTTGTATCGTTACTTTTCAAGGAGTTACAAATGTAATTTCTCACACAGAGTTATTTCTTTAGTTTTCAAGAATTTATGCATGTAGTTTCAAACTCAGTATTGTATCGTTAGTTATCAAGAAGTTACGCACATAGATTCTCACACACAGTTTAATAGTTAGTTTTCAAGAAGCTATACATATAGTTTCTCACACAGTGTTGTATTATTTGTTTTCAAGATCTTACGCATGAAGTTTCTAACAATGTGCTGTATCGATAGTTTAAAATATTACAAGTGTAGAATCTCACACATTGTTGTATCGTTAATTTTCAATAAGATACACGGGTAGATTCTCAGACATTGTTTTCTCGTTCGTTTTAAAGAGGATACACTTATAGATTCTCAGACAGTGTTGTATCAATAGTTTTCAAGTAGTTACAGTGTAGATTCTCAAGAGAGTGTTGTATCATTAGTTTTCAAGAAGTTATGTTTATAGACTCTCACACAGTGCTGTATCATTTGTTTTCAGTACGTGACATGTGTAGATTCTTCCAAAGTGTTGTACCTTTAATTTTAAAGAAGAACACATATAGATTCAAAATCAGGTTTGTATCGATATTTTTCAATAAGATAAACGTGTAGATTATCAGACAGTGTAGTATCGTTAATTTTCAATAAGTTACACGTGTAGATTCTCAGACAGTGTATTGTTAGATAAAAAAGTTACGCTTACAGATTCACAGAAAGTATTTTATCGTTAGTTTTCAAGAAGTTACACGTGGAGATTCTCAAGACAGTGTTGTATCATTAGTTTTCAAGAAGTTACGCTTATAGATTCTCACACAATGTTATATAATCTGTTTTCAAAACATTACAGGTGTAGATTCTCACACAGTATTATTTCTGTAATTTTCAATAATTTACACGTGTAGATTCTCAGACAGTGTTGTGTCCTTTGTTTTCAAGAAGTTACACATATAGATTCAAACACAGTTTTCTATTGTTACTTTTCAGTAAGATACACGTGTAGATTCTAAGAAAGTGTTATATCCTTAGTTTTCAAGTAATTACACATATAGTTTCCCAGACAGTGTTGTTTCCTTAGTTTTCAAGGAGTTTCTCACAGTGTTGTACCGTTAGTTTTCAATGAGTAATTTCATTAGTTTTAAAGAAGTTATTCTTTCAGTTTATACATCAGAGTTGTATTGTTAGTTTTCAAGAAGATAAATAGATTATCACATAGTATCGTTAGTTTTCAAGAAGTCATGCACATATATACTCACACAGTGTTGTATCATTTGTTTTTAATAATTTACATACTTTAAGCTTTCAATATGTTACGCATATAGTTTCTAAAACAGTGTTGTATCGTTAATTTTCCAGAAGTTACTAATGTAGTTTCTCACAGAGAGATATTTCGTTATTTTTCAAGAAGTTATGCATTCAGTTTAGAACTCAGGATTGTATCGTTAGATTTCAAAAAGTTACATGTGTAGATTCCCAGACAATGTTGTATCGTTAGTTTTCAAGAAGATACACACATAGATACTCACACAGTGTTATATCGTTTGTTTTTAAGAAGTTACACATGTAGAGTCTCTCAGTATGTTGTATTGCTGGTTTTGAAGATGTTACACTTGCAAGTTTCTCATACAGTGTTGTCTCGTTAGTTTTCAAGGTGTTACACATGTAGTTTCTCATACAGTGTTGTGTCGTTAATTTTTATTTTACACGTAGAGATTCTCACACTGTGCTGTATCGTTAGTTTTCAAGAACTTTTGTATATAGATTCTCATTCAGTGTTGTATCGTTTGTTTTCAAGTTGTTACTCATGTAGTTTCCCACAAAGTGTTGTTTCCTTTTTTTCAATAAATTACACGTATAGGTGTACAGGCAGCTTTTTATTGTTAGTTTTCAAGAAATTACACATTTAGTTTCTCATACAGTGTTGTATCATTATTTTTCAAGAATTTAGATGTGTATGTTCTCATACATGTTGTGTCCTTTATTTACAAGAAGTTACACGTATTGATTCAAACACAGGGTTGTATCATTACTCTTCCATATGTTAGGTAGTATCTCAAAAAATGTTGTTTTCCTTGTTTTCAATAAGTTACGCATATAGCTGTGCAGGCATATTTGTATCGTTAGTCTTCATGAAGTTAAGCATGTAGTTTCTCACACTGTGTTGTATCATTAGTTTTCAAGAAGTTACACATGTAGTTTCTCGCTCATTGTTGTATCGTTAGTTTTCTAAAATTTACATGTGTAGATTCTCAGACAGTTTTGGATCATTAATTTTCAATAAGTTATACATGTAGATTCTTACACAATGATGTATTATTAGTTTTACCGAAGGTAATAATGTAGTTTCTCACACAGAGTTATGTTGTTAGTTTTCCAGAAATTATGCATTCAGTTTAGAACTCAGAGTTGTATCGTTAGATTTCAAGAAGTTACATAGATTCTCATACAGTGCTGTACCATTAGTTTTCAAGAAGTTAGGCACATAGATACTCACACAGTGTTGTATCGTTCCTTTTTAAGAAATTGCACATGTCGATTCTCTCTCAGTGTGGTATCTTTAACTTTCAAGATGTTACACATGTTGTTTCTCAAACAGTGTTGTGTTGCTACCTTATATAAGTTACACTTGGAGATTCTCACACTGTCTTGTATCGTTAGTTTTCAAGAATTTACCTATATAGATTCTAACTCAGTGTTGTATCGTTAGCCTTCAAGAATTTACACGTGTGGGTTCTCACCCAGTGTTGTACCATTAGATTTGAAGAAGTTACATATAAATACTCACATAGTGCTGTATCAATAGTTTTCTATAAGTTACGAATATAGAGTCTCACACAATGTTGTATCATTTGTTTTCAAGATGTTACATATTTTCCCATAAAGTGTTGTTTCCTTTGTTTTCAATAAGTTACACGTATAGATGTGCAGGCAGCTTTGTATCCTTAGTTTTCAAGAACTTACACATGTAGTTTCTCACACAGTGTTGTATCTTTAATTTTCAATAAGTTACACGTGTAGTTTCTCATAAAATATTATATATTTATTTTTCCAGAAGTTACCAATGTAGTTTCTCACACGGAGTTACTACCTTAGTTTTCACGAAGTTATACATTCAGTTTAGAACCCAGAGTATTATCGTTAGTTTCATGTTACTTAGATAGATTTTCACACAGTTCTGTATTGTTCGTTTTCAAGAAGTTATGCACATAGATACTCACATAGTGTTGTATCATTTGTTTTTAAGAATTTACACATGTAGATACTCTCACAGTGGTTTATCATTAGTTTTCAAGATGTTATGCCTGTAGTTTCTCAATCAGTGTTGTGTCGTTAATTTTAATAAGTTATACGTGGAGATTACCACACTTTGTTGTATCGTTAATTTTCAAGAACTTATGTATATAAATTCTCACTCCCTGTTGTATCGTTAGCTTTCAAAAAGTTACACGTGTGGATTCTCACACAGAACTGTATTATTAGTTTTCAATAAGTTACGAAGAAGATTCTCACACAATATGGTATCATTTGTTTTCAAGAGTTTACTCACATAGTTTTTCACAAAATGTTGTTTCCTTTGCTTTCAGTATGTTACACGCATAGATATGCAGGAAGTTTTGTATCGTTAGTTTTCAAGTAGTTACACATGTAGTTTCTCATACTGTGTTGTGTCATTTGTTTTCAAGAAGTTATGCATATATTTTCAAAGACAGGATTGTATTGTGGCTTCTCAATAAGGTACATGTGCAGTTTCTCACACAGTTTTGTATCGTTAGTTTTCAAGAAGTTACACGTGTAGATTGTCACACAGTGTTGTATGGTTAATTTTCAATAAGTTACACGTATAGATTTTCACACAGAGTGGTATCATTAATTTTCAATAAGTTACATGTGTAGATTCTGAAACAGCATTGTACCGTTAGTTTTCAAGAAGTTATGCTTATACATTCTCACACAGTGTTATATCATTAGTTTTCAAGAAGTTAAACAAGTAGATTCTCAAGACAGTATTGTATCATTAATTTTCAAGAAGTTCCGCTTATAGATTCTCACACAGTGATGTATCATTATTTTTCAAGATGTTACAAGTGTAGATTCTCACACAGTATTGAGTCCATTATTTTCAAGTAGTTACGCATATAGATTCAAATATAGATTCAAACACAGTGTTGTATCTTTACATTTCTTTTCTTAATTTATTTTCCAGTTTAAATTTAGGTAATAAACAAGTTTGCTTCACAAGTCAGTTCAAGGTCCCTCTCCCTTTCCCTCCCCTCCTTCCTTGACCTCCCACCACCCCACCTCATTATTCCCTCATTTCCCCAGGGAGGGTGAGGCCCTCCATGGGGGTGTCCATAGTATGTCATTTAATATAGGACAAGGCCTAGACCCTTCCCCAAGATTTCAGGGTGAGAGTGCACCTCACATTGTTAGACGGGAGTCCAAAGTACGTGTGTATACTCGGGATGGGTACTGATCTGCTGCCCAAGGCTTAATAGATTACCTAGGAGTCCTCACTAACAACCACATTCAGGGGGTATTGATCAGACCCATTCTGGATTCCCAGGCTGATGCCTGGTATTCAAGAGTTAACCTTTGTCAGGTCAGCTGTTTCTTGGGGTTAAACCAGCCCAGTCTTAATCCCTTTGGTCATCAGTCCTCCCTCTCTGTTACTGGCTTTCTTGACTTCAGAACAGTACTTAACCGAGGGAGTATGCCTCTTCTTCTATAAGCCAATGAATGAAGTTTATGTTTCCCAGACTCTCTGGTCATAGGATTGTAGGCAGGCCCTCACCAGATCTATGTATAAAATCCATATATGAGAGAGTACATGCCATGGTTCTCTTTTTGTGACTGGGTTTCCTCACTCAGTATGGTTTCTTCTAGTGTCATACATTTACCTGTGAATCTCAGGGTTCCATTGTTTTTTTCTGCTGAATAGTACTCTATTGTGTAAATGTACCACATTTTCTATATCCACTCTTCGGTTGAGGGGCATCAAGGTTGCTTCCAAGTTCTGGCTATTACAAATAATGCTGGTATGAACATTGCGGTACAGACATCTTTGCTGTATGAATGGGCATCTTTTGGATATATGTCTAAGAGTGGAGTTTCTGGGTATCATGGTAGGTTTATTCCCATTTTTCTGAGGAATCTCCATACGGATTTCCAAAGTGCCTGAACCAGTTGGAAGTCCCACCAGCAAGGGAGGAGTGTTCCCCTTTCACCACATCCTCTCCAGCATAAATTGTCGTTGGTGTTTTTGATTTTAGCCATTCTGACAAGAGTGAGATGGTATCTCAGAGTTGTTTTGATTTGCATTTCCCGGATGGCTAAGGATGTTGAGCACTTTCTCAAGTGCCTTTCAGCCATTTTAGACTGCTCTAATGAAAATTCTGTATTTAATTCTGCAACTCACTTTTTAATTGGGACCTTTGATGTTTTGAAGACTTGCTTTTTGAGTTCTTTTTAAATTTTTGAGATCAACCCCCTGTCAGATCTGGGATTAGGTAATATTTGTTCCCATTCTGTGGGCTGCATTTTTGCCTTGCTGACTGTGTCCTTTGCCTTACAGAAGCTTCTCAGTTTCAGGAGGTCCCATTTATTAATTGTTGATTTCACTGTCTGTGCTAGTGGTGTTATGTTCAGGAAGTTGTCTCCTGTACCAATTCCTTCAAGAGTACCACCCACTTTCTCCTCTAAGATGTTCAGTGTGGCTGGATATATGTTGAGGTCTTTGATCCATTTGGACTTAAGTTTTGTGCATGGCGATAGACATGGATCAATCTGCATTCTTCCACATGCCAGCCTCCAGTTATGCCAGCAACATTTGTTGAAGATGCTTTCTTTATTCCATTGTATATTTTTAGCTTCTTTGTCAAAGATCAGATGTTCATACATGTGTGGGTTAATATCCGGGTTTTCAATTCGATTCCATTTGTCTACCTGTCTATTTTTGTGCCAATACCAAGCTGTTTTCAGAACTATACCTCTATAATCGAGATTGAGGTTAGGGATTGTGATGCTTCCGGACGTTGCCTTGTTGAACAGGGTTGTTTTGGCATACAAAATTTAGTATTGTTCATTCAAGGTCTGTGAAGAATTGCGCTGGGATTTTAATGGGGATTGCATTGAATATGTAGATTGCTTTTGGCCGGATTGTCATTTTTACTACATTGATCCTACCTATCCAAGAGCAAGGGAGATCTTTCCATGTTCTGAGGGCTTCTTTAATTTCTTTCTTTAAAACTTCAAAGATCTTGCGATACAGGTATTTCACTTGTTTGGTTATCTTTACCCCAAGGTATTTTATGTTGTTTGTGGCAATTGTAAAGGGTCATGTTTCTCTGATTTCTTTTTCAGCACATTTATTATCTGTATGTAGTAGGGCCACTGATTTTCTTGAGTTGATCTTGTAGCCTGCCGCTTTGCTGAGGGTGTTAATCAGCTGTAAGTGTTCCCTGGTAGAGTTCTTTGAGTCATTGATGTAAACTATCATATCATGTCATCTGCAAACAGTGAAAGTTTTACCTCTTCCTTCCCAATTTGTATCCCCTTGATCCCCATTTGTTGTCATATGTTAATAGCTAGAACTTCAAGTACCATGTTGAACAGGTATGGGGAGAGTGGACAGCCTTGTTTTGTTCCTGATTTTAGAGGAATTGCGTTGCGTTTCTGTCCATTTAGTTTGATGTTGGCTGTTGGTTTACTGTATATAGCTTTTATCATGTTTAAGTATGTCCCTGTTATCCCAGATCTCTCCAAGACCTTTATCATGAAGGGGTGTTGGATTTTGTCACAGGGTTTTTCAGCATCTAGTGTGATGATCATGTGATTTTTGTTTTTCAGCTTGTTTAAATGGTGGATTATGTTGATGGATTTTCGTATGTTGAACCATCCCTGCATCCCTGGGATGAAACCTACTTGATCGTGTTGAATGATTGTTTTGTAGTGTTCTTGGATCCGATTTGCCAGTATTTTAATGAGTATTTTTGCATCAATGTTCATGAGGTATATTGGTTTGAAGTTCTCTTTCTTAGTTGTATGTTTGTGTGGCTTGGTTTTCATGGTTATTGAAGCCTCATAGAAAGAGTTTAGCAATGGCCTTTCTGCTTCTATTGTGTGGAATAATTTGAGCAGAATTGGTATAAGCTATTCTTTGAATTTCTGGTATAATACTGCACTGAGATCATCTGGACATGGACTTTTTTGTTTAGGAGTATTTTGATGACTGCTTCTATTTCCACAGGTGTTATAGGTCTATTTAAATTGCTTATATCTTCTTGATTTAATTTTGGCAAGTGATAGCTATCCAGGAAATCGTCCATTTCCTTTAAATTATCGAATTTTGTGGAGTACAGGTTTTCAAAGTATGACCTGATGATCCTCTGGATTTCCTCAGAGTCCGTTGTTATGTCCCCCTTTTCATTTCTGATTTTGTTAATTTTCATGTTCACTCTCTGCTGTTTGGTAAGTTTGGACAAAGGTTTTTCTATCTTGTTGATTTTCTCAAAAATCAACTCTTAGTTGCATTGATTCTTTGTATTGTTTTCCTAGTTTCTACTTTATTGATTTCAGCTCTCAACTTGATTATTTCCTGTCCACTACTCCTCCTGGGGAGTATGCTTCTATGTGTTCTAGAGCTTTCAGGTGTGCTGTTAATTCTCTAGTATAACTGTTCTCCAGTTTCTTCATGTAGGCGCTTAGTGCTATGAAATTCCCCTGTAGCACTGCTTTCAAAGTGTCCCATAGGTTTGGGTATGTTGTGTCTTCATTCTTATTGAATACGAGGAAGTCTTTAATTTCTTTTTTTATTACTTCTTTGACCCAGGGATGTTGCAGTTGAGCATTATTCAATTTCCATGAGTTTGTAGGTTTTCTGCAATTTGTGTTGTTGTAGAATTATAATTTTAAACCATGGGGGTCTGATAAGATACAGGGAGTTATTCTAATTTTTTGTAGCTGCTGAGATTTGATCTGTTTCCAAGTATGCGGTCGATTTTTGAGAAGGTCCCATGTAGTAGTGAGAAGAAGGTATATTCTTTTTTATGTGGATGAAATGTTCTAGAGATGTCTGTTAATCCAAGTTGGGTCATTACTTCTATTAGACCGTTTGCTTCTTTGTTGAGTTTCTGTATTCAATGCCTGTCTAGTGATGAGAGTGGTGTGTTGAAATTTCCCACTATAACTGTGTGGGGCTTATACGTGATTAAATTCTAATAATGTTTCTTTTACGAATGTGGACACCTTTGTATTTGGGGCCTAGATGTTCAGGATAGACACTTCATCTTGGTGAGTTTCACCTGTGATGAGTATGTAATGACCACCTTCATCTCTTTTGATTGATTTTATTTTAAAGTCTAGTATGTTAGATATTAGAATTGATGCTTCTGCAAGTTTCTTGGGTCCATTTGATTGAAAAAAATTTTCCCAACCTTTAACTCTTATGTAATGTCTGCCTTTGAGGGTGAAGTGTGTTTCTTATATGCAGCAGAAGGAAGGGTTCTGTCTTCGAATACATTCTGCTAGCCTGTGCCTTTTTATGGGTAAGTTAAGGCCATTAATGTTGAAGGATATTGATGACAATTGATTGCTCATCCTTCTTCGATTTGCAATGGTTGTTTTTGGTGGAATCATGTGTGGAATTTCACTCCTTTGTTCTTTTCGCTGTTGGTAGAGAGGGTTTCTCTAATGCCTATGTTTTTCTGGTTGTAGTTAGCTTCCTTGGGTTGGAGTTTTCCTTCCAAAATTTTCTGTAGGGCTGGGTTAGTCGATACGTATTGCTTGAATCTAGTTTTGTCATGGAATATATTCTTTTCTCCATCTATAACAGTGATTGAGAGCTTTGCTGGGTATAGTATTCTGGGGTGGCATCCATGGTCTCTTAGTGTTGGTAGAATATCTATCCAGGACCTTCTGGCTTTCAGAGTTTCCATGGAGAAGTCAGGTGTAATTCTGATAGGTCTGCCTTTACATGTTACTTGACCTATTTCCTTAGCTGCTCTTAATATTCTTTCTTTTTCTGTATATTTGGGGTTTGAATTATCATGTGGTGAAGGGATTTTTTTGTGGTCCACTCTATTTGGTGTTCTGTATTTTTACTTTTCAATAAGATAGACGTGTAGTTTCTCACACAGTGTTGTATCTTTAGTTTTCAATTAGTTACACGTGTAGATTCTCTCACAGTTTTGTATGGTTAGTTTTATAGATGTTATGCATTCAATTTAGAACACAGTGTTGTATCGTTAGATTTCATGAATTTACATATGGAGATTCTCACACAGAGATGTATTGTTAGTTTTCAGTAATTATGAATATTGATTCTCACACAATGTTGAATCGTTTGTTTTCAACAATGTTACTCCTGCAGTTTCCCACAAAGTGTTTCCTTTGGTTTCAATATGTTCCACGTATAAATGGGCAGGCCGCTTTATATCATTTGTATTTAAGTATTTAGGAATGTAGTTTCAAATACCGTTTTGTATCATTAGTTTTCAAGAAGTTACACATGTAATTACACACAGTGTTGTATTGTTACTTTTCAATAAGATACACATGTAGATTCTCATACAGTTTTTTATCGTTAGTTTAAAGGAGTTACTCATGTAGTATCTGAAACAGATTTGTATCGTTAGTTTTCAATAAGTTACACGTGTAGATTCTTACACAGTGTTGTATCGTTAATTTTCAGTTAGGTACACATGTAGATTCTCAGACAGTTTTGTGTCATTAATTTTCCAGAAGTTAATAAGGTAGTTTCTCACCCAGAGTTATTTCGTTAATTTTCAAGAAGTTATCTATTTAGTTTAGAACAACGATTTGTATCGTTTGATTTCAAGAAATTAGGTATAGAGATTCTCACTCAGTGTTGTATCATTATTTTTCCAGAAGTCACTTGTGTGGATTCTCACACAATGCTGTATCGTTAGTTTTCAACCAGTTACGAATATAGATTCTGACACAATGTTGTATTGTTTGTTTTCAAGATGTTACACATATAGTTTCCTAAAAAATATTGTGTCTGCTGTTTCAATAAGTTGCACGTATAGTTGTGCAGGCAGCTTTGTATTCTAAGTTTTCAAGAAGCCACACATGTAGATTCTCAAACCATTTTGATTCGTTTATTTTCAAGTAATTACGCATATAGATTCAAACACAGTGTTGTATCATTAGTTTTCAATAAGTTACACATGGAGATTCTCAGACAGTGTTGTTTCATTAGTTTACTAAAATTTACAGGGGTAAATTCTCAAGACAGTGTTGTATCGTTAGTTTTCAATTAGTTACACGTGTAGATACTCAAACAGTGCTGTGTCCTTTATTTTCAAGAAGTTAAGCATATAGATTCAAACACGGTGTTTTGTAGTTATATTTCAATAGGATACACATGTAGGTTCTCAGACAGTGTTGTATCATAAGTTTTCAAGTAGTTACACATGTAGTTTCTCACACATTGTTGTATCGTTAGTTTTACAGAAGTTACATGTGTAGATTCTCAGACAGTGCTATATAATTAATTTTCATTAAGATACACATGTACATTCTCACCTCGTATTGTATCATTAATTTTCAGTGAGTTACACGTGTAGATTCTCACACAGTGTTGTATCGTTAGTTTTCAAATAGTTACACGTGTAGAAACTTAGACAGTGTTGTATCGTTAGTTTTTAGTAGTTAAACATGGAGTTTCTCACACAGTAGTGTATAGTTAGTTTTCAACAAGTTACACGTGTAAATTCTCAGATAGTGTTGTATCATTAATTTTCAATAAGTTACACGAGTACATTTTCAGACTGTGTTATATCATTAGTTTTCAAGGAGTTCCTAATGTAGTATTCACACAGTGTTATTTCATTAGTTTCCAAGAAGATATGCATATAGATTCAAACTCAGTGTTGTATTGATAGTTTTCTTTTTTTTTATTTGCTGAATTTGTCAAGTGTAATTATTGTGTCAAATCCAGGAAGCTTTTGTATTGGTAACAGATAAGAAAGGGACAATAAAACTACAGCCCATTCTTCATTTCCCATCATCATACATGAATTAATTTATATATGTATACACAGATATTTTTTTTTATCATAGAATGAATCAAAATGTATTACAAAAAACATTTGGGAACAATATACTAATTATAGTCTATGTATACTTTAGAAAAAGGGCAATAATTAAAATTGAAGAGCAAGAGTTCTCATGAAATAATGGTTAATTATCCATGAAAATTTAACAAATGTTTGCATGTAACAATTGAGCATCAAAATATAGGAGGCAAAACCTCATAAAACTGCATGGAAACATAGATATACACAAGTAAAATTTGAAATTTCAACAGTCATTATCTAATAATTGCTGTATAATTCAGCAAGCAAAACACTCATAATAGTACATCAGTACTTATGTATATCTTTAGACATTGGTAAATAATATTTGTAAATCTAAGAGTGTTACAATGTTTCCAGTTACAACAGTACATAAAAGCTAAAATTGTAGGTAAGTGAACAGGTCTATGGTTTATAGTTTCACATGGAGAAGGAGAAAAAAGAAATTGGTGAATCACAGGCATATAGTTTGATTACTGACCTATCCAATAATATGCATGCCATAAGTTTTTTTTGTGGGAACAGGATTTCATTAAGGAGATGTGAAATGGAAGTTAACATAGTTTGCTGTCTATGTGGGCCTTGTGTAATCACAATGGTAATTCTAAATTAGAAGACACTGTGGAGACAGAAAGAGCAAGATTATAAGATACTCTATTATTGTTTTTTTCTCAATATACGTTTTTTTATGATTTTTTTTTATTCTTTTTTTTAATTTAGATAATAAACAAGGTTGCTTCACAAGTCAGTTCCAGGTCCCTCTCCTTTTCCCTCCCCTCCTCCCGTGCCCTCCCCCATCCACCCCGTTATCCCCCTCATTCCCCCAGGGAGGGTGAGGCCCTCCATGGGGGTGTCCATAGTCTGTCATTTCATATAGGGCAGGGCCTAGACCCTTCCCCAAGAGTTCAGGGTGAGAGTGCACCTCACATTGTTCTATGGGAGTCCAAAGTCCGTGTGTATATTTGGGATGGGTACTGATCTGCTGCCCAAGGCTTAATAGATTACCTAGGCGACCTCACTAACATCCACATTCAGGGGGTCTTGATCAGTCCCATGCTGGATTCCCAGGCTGATGCCTGGGATTCAAGAGTTAACCTTTGTCTGGTCAGCTGTTTCTGGGGGTTAAACCAGCCCAGTCTTAATCCCTTTGATCATCAGTCCTCCGTCTCTGATACTGGCTTTCTTGAGTTCAGCTCAGTACTTAACCAGCCACTAAATGTAGTTTCTGTTTCCCAGACTCTCTGGCCATAGGATTGTAGGCTGGCACTCCCCAGATCTATGTTTAAAATCCATTTATGAGAGAGTACATGCCATGTTTCTCTTTTTGTGACTGGGTTACCTCACTCAGGATGGTTTCTTCTAGTGTCATCCATTTGCCTGCGAATCTCATGATTCCATTATTTTTTTGTGCTGAATAGTACTCCATTGTGTAGATGTACCACATTTTCTCTATCCACTCTTCGGGTGAGGGACATCTAGGTTGCTTCCAAGTTCTGGCTATCACAAATAAAGCTGCTATGAACATAGTGGAACAGACATCTTTGTTGTATGAATGGGCATCTTTTGTATATATTCCTAAGAGTGGAGTTGCTGGATCTTGTGGTAGGTTTATTCACATTTTTCTGAGGAATCTCCATACTGCTTTCCAAAGTGGCTGAACCAGTTGGCACTCCCACCAGCAATGGAGGAGTGTCCCCCTTTCACCACATCCTCTCCAGCATTAATTGTCTTTGGTGTTTTTGATTTTAGCCATTCTGACAGGAGTGAGATGGTATCTCAGAGTTGTTTTGATTTGCATTTCCCGGATGGGTAAGGATGTTAAGCACTTTCTCAAGTGCCTCTCAGCCATTTTAGACTCCTCTATTGAAAACTCTCTATTTAGTTCTGCAGCCCACTTTTTAATTGGGTCCTTTGCTGTTTTGGAGACTTGCTTCTTGAGTTCTTTGTAAACTTTGGAGATCATTCCTCTGTCAGATGTGGGATTAGTGAATATTTTTCCCATTCTGTGGGCTGCCTTTTTGTCTTGCTGACTGTGTCCTTTGCCTTACAGAAGCTTCTCAGTTTCAGTAGGTCCCATTTATTAATTATTGATCTCACTGTGTGAGGAGCCGCCCTCGCTATCGCTATTGCCGTTAGAAGATGGCGCTGACATCCACTGTCAGTTGGAGTTAACTGTCACTGTCAGTTGGAGTTAACTGTCGCTGTCAGTTGGAGTTAACCGTTTAAACTGTGCCTCTCCCGTGACGTCATCTGGGGTGATGTGCAAACCACCAATCCCGGCTCTACACATCTCACTCGGAGCTCCTAGGCTTATATAAGGGGCTGGGTTTCTTAGCTTGGGGTCTCCCTCTAAGAAGCTGATCATCTATCTCTCAAGATGCATTAAAGCTTTACTGCAGAAGGATCCGAGTGTTCTGCGTCGTTCTTGCTGGCGAGACGGTAGCGCGGGACATCTGGTGCCGAAACCCGGGAACTCTTCAACATCGCCGGCGCCGCGGGAGACCCCTCGGAAGACGGGGCGGATTCAGAACTGCAGGGACGTAGGTTCAGAGAGGTATGCTTTATCCTGAACAACCCTTTTCTCGACTTTGGCCTTAGTTTGTCATCACCGTGGGACGGGTCAGTGGAGGCTTTGGTGCTAGTCCTGTTTGTCCTTCTCCTTCATCGTGGCTGGTGCTGACAGAACGGCGCTGTCCGTCTGGCGCTGTCCATCTGGCGCTGTCCATCTGGCGCTGTCAGTCTGGTGCTGTCAGTCTGGTGCTGTCAGTCTGGTGCTGTCAGTCTGGTAACGGAGTTGAGCGCGTTTTTTAGATAAGCTGTCAGCGCGATGGGGTCGTCACAGTCAGTGGTTACAGCCTTACAGACTGTGCTAAAACAAAGAGATCTTAAAATTGCACCACGAACACTTCAAAATTTTGTGAAGGAGGTAGATAGAGTGGCACCATGGTATGCTTGTTCCGGGTCCCTCACTGTGGCCTCATGGAACAAGCTAGGTAAAGAACTAGACAGGAAGCATGCAGAAGGAGATCTCTGCTTAGGTACCAAAGCCATTTGGAAGCTAGTTAAAAACTGCTTGGAGGATGAGGCCTGTCACCCTGCTATAATAGAAAGTCAGGGAACCTTAGAGGAAGTTCAGGATAGCATGTCAGAAACTGAACGGAGTGAGAGAATGGGAGCTCGCAAAAGAAAAGACATGTCTAAGAAAAAAGGCCCTCCCCAGGAAGTTAAGAAAGGGGGAGAGAAAGAAGGGAGTTATCATTCACCCCTTAACAAATCTAAGAAAAAGAAAAAGCCAGAATCTAGTCTATACCCTGCAGTAGAGCTAGAAGCCTTGGAGCTAGATAATTCTGATTCTGACACTCTGGATTCTAGCGAAGAAGGTGGTCTAGAGGAGGAGGTGGCACGGTATGAGGAAAAAGATATCACCCTGATAGACACCGGCCACTGAAAACAAAAATGAATGTGAGGCCACCGCCTATAAATCCGGCGGGCTCACGCTCCTCAGCGCCTCCGCCATATGAGCTTCGGCTGAATACTGGTACTGACTCCTTTTTACCTTTAGAGGAACGGAGAAAAATACAAATGGCTTTTCCAGTATTCGAGAATGTGGAAGGCGGAAGAGTACATACCCCCGTAGATTACAATCAAATTAAAGAATTGGCCGAATCCGTTCGTAATTATGGGGTCAATGCTAACTTTACCACATTACAGGTGGAAAGGCTTGCTAATTTTGCCATGACTCCCACTGACTGGCAAACGACAGTGAAAGCAGTGCTTCCCAACATGGGACAATACATGGAATGGAAGGCTCTCTGGTATGATGCAGCCCAGGCACAAGCTAGAGTTAATGCCACGGCTGAAGATGAGAATCAGAGGCAGTGGACATTTGAAATGCTGACAGGTCAGGGTCAACATGCCCTTAATCAAACCAACTACATCTGGGGCGTCTATGGTCAGGTGTCGGCCGCCGCTATTAAAGCATGGAAGGCCCTCACAAAAAGGGGAGAGTCCAGTGGACACCTTACAAAGATTGTCCAAGGACCCCAAGAGCCATTTTCAGACTTTGTGGCCAGAATGACAGAGGCCGCCAGTCGCATCTTTGGTGATTCAGAACAAGCTATGCCCCTGATTGAGCAACTTGTCTATGAACAAGCAACCCAGGAATGTCGAGCGGCTATCGCCCCTCGCAAAAGCAAAGGTTTACAAGATTGGCTCAGAGTGTGCAGGGAGCTGGGGGACCCCTAACCAATGCAGGACTAGCTGCCGCCATTTTACAAACGCACAGGTATAGAGATTTATCTAATCGAAAAGCTTGTTTTAATTGTGGGAGAATGGGGCACCTTAAGAAAGATTGTCAAGCCCCTGAAAGAACAAGAGAATCGAAGCTTTGCTATCGTTGTGGTAAAGGTTATCATAGGGCTAGCGAATGCAGGTCAGTCCGGGATGTAAAAGGGAGGCTTCTGCCCCCTATTGAAGAATCCAAGGTACCCCAATCAAAAAACGGGTCACGGGGCCCATGGTCCCAGGGCCCTCAGAAATATGGGAACCAATTTCAGAAAAGCAATCAAGAGGAAGTAGAGGTTTCCGAGGAACCTCCGGAATGGACTTGCGTGCCGCCTCCGACTTCTTACTCATGCCCCAAATGAATGTTCAACCGGTCCCAGTCCATTCCCCTGGACCTTTGCCCCCTGCCACCATTGGGCTTATTCTGGGCCGTGGCTCCTTAACTTTACAGGGACTCATTATATATCCTGGGATTGTTGACCCATATCATAAAGAGGAGATTCAAGTTCTCTGTTCTAGCCCTCGGGGTGTATTTTCTATAAAGCAGGGAGATAGAATTGCACAACTGGTGTTGCTGCCCTCCCTCGGGGATGGAGAAACCTACACTTTACAAAAAAGGGCTATGGGATCTTCTGGAAGTGATTCAGCCTATCTGGCTATACCCCTAAATGAGAGACCTACAATAAAATTGTTAATTAATGGAAAAGAATTTGAAGGGATAATGGATTCGGGAGCAGACAAAAGCATTATTTCACTCCATTGGTGGCCGAAGTCTTGGCCCACTGTTGTTTCATCTCATTCTCTACAAGGTCTTGGATACCAGTCCTCTCCTGCCATCAGTGCCTCAGCCTTAACCTGGCGGGATGCTGAAGGCAAACAGGGATGTTTTACCCCCTATGTGTTGCCACTCCCTGTAAATTTATGGGGACGAGATGTGTTACAAGCCATGGGCATGACCCTAACTAATGAATACTCCCCCAGGCATCAGCCATTATGGCAAAGATGGGGTATACAAATGGTAGAGGCTTGGGTAGGCAAGAACAAGGCAGAATAAAACCCATTACACAACACGGAAATCGGGGTAGAAAAGGACTGGGTTTTATTTAGGGGCCGTTGAGGCTTCACGACCCATACCATGGAAAACAGAGGAGCCGTTATGGGTCTCTCAATGGCCTCTATCCTCTGAAAAATTAGAGGCTGTCACAAGATTAGTGCAAGAACAGGAACGGCTGGGGCATCTAGAGCCTTCTACCTCCCCATGGAATACACCAATTTTTGTTATTAAGAAGAAATCTGGGAAGTGGAGATTACTCCACGACCTGCGGGCCATTAACAATCAGATGCATCTTTTTGGCCCTGTTCAAAGAGGCCTTCCTTTGCTTTCTGCACTTCCTCAAGATTGGAAGCTTATTATTATAGATATTAAGGATTGTTTCTTCTCTATTCCACTTTACCCACGGGATAGACCAAGGTTTGCCTTCACTATCCCTTCTCTTAATCATATGGAACCAGACAAGAGATTTCAGTGGAAGGTACTGCCGCAAGGCATGGCCAATAGCCCAACAATATGTCAGCTATATGTGCAGGAGGCTTTGGAGCCAATTAGGAAGCAATTTACATCTTTAATCGTTATCCATTATATGGACGATATTCTTATTTGTCACAAAGAGTTAGATGTTTTACAAAAGGCTTTTCCCATGCTGGTGGCTGAATTAAAACAGTGGGGATTAGAGATTGCCTCAGAAAAGGTTCAAATTGCAGATACAGGGCTCTTTTTGGGCTCAAAGATTACTCCCAAAAATATAGTTCCTCAGAAAATAGAAATTCGCAAAGACCACTTACAAACATTAAATGATTTTCAGAAACTTCTGGGAGATATAAATTGGTTGAGGCCCTTTTTAAAAATTCCATCTGCTGATCTAAAACCCCTCTTCGATCTCCTGGAGGGTGAGCCTCATATCTCCTCACCCAGAAAATTTACCCCTGCCGCCCACCGAGCCTTACAGATGGTGGAAGAGGCCTTACAGGAAGCACAATTACAACGAATTGAGGAGTCACTACCTTTTAATCTGTGTGTTTTTAAGACAGCTCAATTGCCAACTGCAGTCCTGTGGCAACATGGACCATTACTTTGGATTCATCCAAATGCTTCCCCTGCTAAGATTATTGACTGGTACCCTGATGCTGTTGCACAGCTCGCGCTTCGCGGAATAAAAGCAGCTGTTACACATTTTGGCAGGGATCCTGATTCCTTGATTGTGCCTTATACTGCTGCACAAGTTCAGACCTTGGCAGCCACATCTAGTGATTGGGCAGTTTTAGTTACTTCCTTTTCAGGACAAATTGATAATCATTTTCCAAAGCATCCAATTTTACAGTTTGCCCTAAACCAGGCTATAGTGTTTCCACAAGTGACAGCTAAAGACCCACTCCCAGATGGGACTGTGGTGTACACTGATGGATCAAAAACTGGTATGGGAGCTTATGTGGTCAAGGATAGGGTTATATCTAAACAATATAATGAAACTTCACCTCAAGTTGTAGAATGTCTGATAGTACTGGAGGTTCTTGAGGCTTTTCCAGGACCCCTCAATATTGTATCAGATTCCTCTTATGTGGTTAATGCAGTTAATCTCCTTGAGATAGCTGGAATAATAAGATCCTCCAGCAGAGTTGCTAACATCTTTCAGAAGATACAAGCTGCCTTGTTAAATAGGAGATTTCCTGTTTTCATTACCCATGTCCGAGCACATTCTGGACTCCCAGGTCCCATGTCCTTAGGGAATGACTTAGCGGACAAGGCTACAAAGCTGGTGGCCGCTGCCTTGTCTACCCATGCACAAGCAGCAAAAGAATTCCATAAGCGCTTTCATGTGACGGCTGAGACCTTGCGCCGTCGTTTTGCTCTATCCAGGAAAGAGGCTAGGGAAATTGTTACTCAATGCCAGAATTGCTGCGAATTCTTACCTACTCCCCACATGGGAATAAACCCACGTGGCATTAGACCATTGCAGATGTGGCAGATGGATGTTACTCATATTCCCTCTTTTGGAAGGCTTCAATATGTTCATGTTTCTGTTGACACCTGTTCTGGCGTAATGTTTGCCACACCCCTAACAGGGGAAAAGGCCTCATATGTGATTCAACATTGCCTTGAGGCCTGGAGTGCTTGGGGAAAACCCAGAATTTTAAAAACAGACAATGGACCAGCATATACCTCTCAAAAATTCCGACAGTTTTGTCGGCAAATGGATGTTACCCATCTAACTGGCCTACCTTATAACCCTCAAGGACAGGGCATTGTGGAACGTGCCCATCGTACACTCAAATCATATCTGATTAAACAAAAGGGGAGTATTGAGGATGTTCTACCCTCGGTACCAAGAGTTGCTGTATCCATGGCACTTTTTACCCTTAATTTCTTGAACTGTGATGCCCAAGGCCACACTGCGGCTGATCGCCACAGTTTAGAGCCTGATAGGCCAAAAGAAATGGTAAAATGGAAAGATGTCTTGACTGATCTCTGGAAAGGCCCGGATCCTATTCTTATAAGATCCAGGGGAGCTGTGTGTGTTTTTCCACAGGAGGAAGAAAACCCCCTGTGGATCCCTGAAAGACTCACTCGAAGAGCTCCTTCACAACTCCAGAATAAGAAGGATGGAGGCCAAGTGGGTGATGAAGACTCTCCTACTCGGGATGATGGTTCCTAGTATGATGGGAGAGTTACGGTGGGCCATCATGTCTACCTTCCCCTACCGATGCCAGTGATGCAGAATGCCCAGGTGTTCCCTAGATTTTTCACAAATAATAGAGAGTTGGGGCTTGCCTTTTTGCCTTTAGATCCTCAGATACAGAGTTTTCAGGATGAGAGAACCTTGTCATTAGTAGGAAGCTTGTGCTTTACTGTGATTTCTTCATTAAAGGATAATTTTATTCATATGGATCCAGAAAGATCTAATGCTAATCCTTTTGAATTAATGGAAGCTGTACTGATCTTTCTCCTATGATAGTGAGAAGGGACAGATTACTTTTGATTGGAAAGGGGCATTAGGCAACAGTCTGAGTGAGGGACAGAGCTCTGGATCATCTGATTGGTCCTCCTCCAATGTTAAGTATACCCCTTTTAAGAGAACTAATTATTCAGCTGCCCTTTATTTGGGTTGTGAGTAATGATACCTTAGGTAAGAATCAGAAAGAAATAAATTGTTCTGCTTAGAATTGTTTTTATGCATTATGCTGGGATGCTATTAAGCACCCTTTTGCTTTGGTAATGCGCATGCCTCGATTTATTCCAGCTCCTGTTGAGGCGCCAAGTAATTTGAGTTTGTTTAGGGAAAAGCGAGATTTTTGGGATCTCTGCTATTATTGTGGGCCTGATAGCCACCGCCGCGGTTACTGCTTCGGTTACCGCCTCGGCCCTTGCACTTTCTGCCACTGTGCAGACAACTCAAACCATTAATGAACTATAGGCCACTGTGACCATGGTCCTAGATAAACAGGCCACTGCCAATTCTCAGATACAAGGAGGCCTGATGTTGGTAAACCAACAGATTAATTTGGTTCAGGAACAATTGGATATATTGTGGCAGATGGCCAAATTGGGATGTGAACAAAGTTGCCTGGCCTTTGTGTCACTTAGTACAATATGAGAATTTTACAAGAGCAGCTAACCTGTCAAAAGCTCTGTCTCAACATTTATTACAGAATTGGACTTTTGAGTTTGAGCAGACACTCCGTGAGTTGAGAATGGCGATCCTGCAAGTGAATTCGACGCATCTGGATCTTTCTCTGATGGAAGACCTCTCCCCTGGATTTCATCTGCATTTTCTTATTTTAAGGAATGGGTGGGGGTAGGATCATTTAGCCTAGTTCTCTGCTGTGGAATAGTGTTGATGCTTTGGATGGTGTGTACGCTCAGAGCCCAAACAAAAGGAGAAAGTGGTGGTGGCACAAGCACTTGCTGCCTTAGAACACGGAGCATCCCCTGACATTTGGTTAACCATGTTAAAGCAATAGGTCGCTGGCCTCCCAGCTCTTGCACCCCACGAGGCTAGTCTCATTGCACGGGATAGAGTGGGTAGGCTTCAGCAGCCCAAGGAGTTGCAAGGCTAAGCACTGCACAGGAGAGGTCTGCGGTATAACGACTTTCTCCTGGGAGATAAGTCATCTTGCATGAAGGTTCTATGTCATGATCTCCTTCCCCCAGAAAAAAGACATCGGACTGGTCAGGACTTCCTCTGGGGATAAGACCCTGGAGAGGAGCTTTGTACATGTTCCGAATTTGCACATGGGGATTTGACCTCTATCTCCACTCCAAAGTTGTGGGTGTCCTATTGCTTCAAAAATAAATGAATAGGGGGAGATGTGAGGAGCCGCCCTCGCTATCGCTATTGCCGTTAGAAGATGGCGCTGACATCCACTGTCAGTTGGAGTTAACTGTCGCTGTCAGTTGGAGTTAACTGTCGCTGTCAGTTGGAGTTAACTGTCGCTGTCAGTTGGAGTTAACTGTCGCTGTCAGTTGGAGTTAACTGTCGCTGTCAGTTGGAGTTAACCGTTTAAACTGTGCCTCTCCCGTGACGTCATCTGGGGTGATGTGCAAACCACCAATCCCGGCTCTACACATCTCACTCGGAGCTCCTAGGCTTATATAAGGGGCTGGGTTTCTTAGCTTGGGGTCTCCCTCTAAGAAGCTGATCATCTATCTCTCAAGATGCATTAAAGCTTTACTGCAGAAGGATCCGAGTGTTCTGCGTCGTTCTTGCTGGCGAGACGGTAGCGCGGGACAGTTACACATGTAGTTTCTCACACAGTCTTGTATCGTTAGTTTTCAAGAAGTTACATATAGTTCTCACACAGGGTTATATAGTTAGTTTTCAAAAAGATAACCACATATTTTCTCACTAAGTGTCGTATGATTTTTTCTTCTAGAAGTTACATTTGTAGATTCTCACACAGGGATTTTTCATTAGTTTTTTATCACTTTTTATTTTAATTTTAAATAGCTTGTTTTACATGTCAATCAAAGTTCCCTCTCCCTCCCCTCCTCCCGCACTCCCCTTCCCTCCCAGCCTCCCAACCTATTGCCAATTCCTTCCACATAGGGGATATCTAGAGTCTGTCATTTCACTCAGCTAATGGTCCAGGCACTCCCCTAAGAGTCCATGCTGAGAAAGCATCCCTCTTTGAGCTATGTGCACACAATGACTGTTTGTAATTCTGGGATAGTCACTGATCCACTGCTCAGGGCCCCATAGGTTGCCGAGGCCTTCTCACGGACATTCACATTCAGGGGGTCCAGATCAGTCCCATGCTGGCCTCCCTGCTGTAGGTCTGGGGTCCAAGAGCTCTGCCCTGTGCAGATCAGATGTCTCTGCAGGTTTTGTCAGCCCATTTTTTCCAATTTGCTCATCAATCCTCTCTCTCTCTGTCACTGGGTTCCTTGGGTTCAATTCAGTGCTTACTTGTATGTGTTTGACTCTGCTTCCATCAATCACTGGGTGAAGGCTCCTGGATGCTTATAGACATCAACTTCATTATCAGGAATGGGCATTCGAATTGGTCCCTCCACTGTTACTTAGCTTGCCAATTGGTGTTATCCCTTTAGATCACTATAGGTCACTCTGGTTCCTCATGTACTTTACCACATTCTGCCCTGTGGAGTAGTATGCTTGCTCCTCTGACAACCACAAACAACTTTTGTATACACGTGCAAGAACAAATATGCCAGGAAAACTTACTGGGTATAAGAAATTTGCTACTTGAGTTAAAGAAAACATGGATGTTTAGAATGGAAACAGCAACCTATACCTGCCTATACATTCCAGAGAGGTGAGTGTAAGTCCATCACTGGTCTTCTTTCCCCTCACCCTCCTTGAAGTTTTCTGAATCAGGGACTTTGTTTATACATACGAGACAAGCCATCCAGATTCTCACAAAGTTGCAGTCTTGCATGTCACTACTGAGAGAATCTTGGCCTCCCTACAGTTAACCTGGGGAATCTTAGATCTGCCTGTAACCATCAGAGAACCATAGGAAACATGGATATGGCTGCCCTCACCAGTAGTGGACCTGGGACCAGTATCCATATGACATTAGAGTGAGAAAGAGCTCCAGCCCCCACTGGAAGAAGGGATGTGAAGCTTAAAGATTAAAATCATTTTGAACAATAGAAAGAGTAATATGATGACATGAGACTCTAGGGTCTCTATACCAGCAAGGCCTGCACATCTCAACACAATGAAACAGATGAGGATGAGCTTAAAATTTCATTAAAATGATTGCAGAGTGATGGGAGATGCCTTTCTGTAAATCTGTCTCCTATTGGATGTTGAATAAAGCACTGATGACCAATAGGGAAGTAACATAGGTGGGACTAGGAGTCGAGCAGGATTATGGGAGGGGGAAACACATGGAGTCATGACATAGCTGCCATAGGGATAATAAGTCTGGACCATTTCTCCGGTAAGAGAAATACTTAGATTAACAATTATGGAGTAAATACTTAAGTCAGACGTTGCCAGTAAGAAACAAGCAAAAGGCCAACAGCTTCATAATTAATATAGCTTCTTGTGTGTTATTTGGGGACTACAATGTGGCAGAGCCTAGGTGATTGGTGAGGAAAAACCAAAGCGGCTAACAAGGAAAAGGTTTCTCTCAACATACTGGTGTAAGCATAGGGATTGTATTGCCATGTAGAATGGCAAAAGCTTTAATGGAATTTTAGAAACAAAAGAATGGAGAAAAGCATTTTTCTCAGGTGGACTCTGCTCCTCTAGCGACAAAGAGAAACTCACGTGGATCACTTAAGGGAGTATTCCTGCCTCAGCATAAGTATGAAACAAACAAAAATCCCAGCAATGTTCTTTTAAGATGCTCTGATAACGATTGAAAGGTGTGTATGTACAGCTGGAAGTGGCAGTGATCACCTCTCCAAGCTGACAGCTTGAGGCATAGAGCTGGAACCATGCTTACACCTGCCGACTTGGAAAAACTGCAGTTTAAACAGCCATGGTTTTAACAGATTAGATACGTGGTCAGAAAAACATAAACATTTACAATAAAGTCAGACTTGGATGAAGAAAAACTTCTAAAGATTTATTGTGTGTGTAAAAATATACATAAGATTGAGAGAGAAAAACAAATGACATACTGGTAAATAAATACAGAAGCCGGCTGTGGTTGCATATGCCGGTATGATTTGCTCCAGAAGCAGAGGCAGGCAGATTTCCAAAGAGAAAACATGTCATAGAAAAATACATAAAGAAATAAAAGTAAAAGAAATAGAGTAATAATAATAGATAAATAAATAAGCCACTTAAAGCTGGAAAATACACTCAGAGTCTGGATACTGTGTGCTATTCTGTTTTTCAATTTTTTGATTGCTAAGGAAGGAACAACTACTAAAGTACACTTGAGTATAAATGCAGCTAAATTAATTCAACTTATATCTTTTGAAAATGCCTTGACTTCAAAATTTAAGTATGAGGATATGTTACTTTGGAAAAAAATTTTGTTTATGTTTCCACAGAAAATGAAAAGCTGAGGATTCCTTCCAGGCTTCTGTGGTTTGATGATCCAAGACCACCAGAAGCAATGGGCCAGGTGTTTCAACAATTGAGACAGCTAAGATGATGCAGCCTTACAGACCCTGAAAATAGGGATTTTACAGGGTTCTGAATTTTGTCATGATACGTATGGTATGAAGAGCGCCCCCATCCAGCACGAAGCAGTTTGGAATGAGCAATGTCCAAATCACATATTGTTTATAAATCTTTGTTTTCATTTAAATGTGGTTGCTTATAATTGGTTAATAATCACAATCAATACCCTTTTAAGGGAAAAGGGGGTTATGGTATGGATGGAGGATGCCAATTGTTGAATATGAACTTTGGGAGGAGTTATACAAATGTTTGTCAGGGTAGGCAAACAAGTTTAAAGGTGCTTTTTGATCAAGATTTAAAATTACTACCTGGACTAAGTCATTTAAGGATCTCTGAGTGTTGAGATCCTCTTTTGTCTCCCCTGCCATTTTATCCACTGTGCCTGCTGTAATTACAGACTGTGAGATAGAAGTCCTAGACAAAATGGCTGCTATAACAGCAAAAGCATTTAACTGACAATCACCCCAGAATGATGTCATAGTATCTTTTGTTGCTGCATTAGGGCAACTTGTATTTATCTTTAGAAATACATTAGCACAGCTATGATTCTATGAGTACGAACCACCAAGTCTGATGTTTCCCTACTCTAACAGCATTTCAAACAGTCATGTCCTGCTCAGATAATGAAAAGGGGCATTTGGCACTCATCACTGTCTATACCAGTGTCCAATCATTTTAAATGTGTCCCATTTTCCCCAAAGGGAAAACTGACAAATTAATTCTGTGTTTCAAAGTATGTCAATGGCAAACTGCTAGTTACCCAGTCCTTGTCGGCTCGGGATGAAATCTCACAGGTGTGAGAAGTTGATGGAGAATGCCTGTTAAGAAAGTGGAGATCTTGAAATGACAGTTTCCTTTATTTCTCGGTCTGCAGATTCAATGACATCAAGGGTCAGGTACACTGGTTCAGAGGATCTCACTTGAACTGGATTGGGCAGGCTCCCACAGTTTCATGGTCAGATTTTCTCTGCTTTATGTATCTTACCAAATGTTCTGGTAACCACCAAGCTTCATATTTTTTCCCTGTAAGAAAACACAAATACAACCTAGACCTCACATTAAGGCAAAATCATGTCTCCTCATTAGGGCATAAATGTCACCATTTGACCTTACCCAAAGTTGCTTCAGTTCCACCTTGCCAGAATCTGTCAGTAGCACATTGCTCACTGGTATCTACGTTTGAAAAATTTTAAATGCGGAGTGCATGACTTAATGAATCATTTAGGTACTGGCATTTGTTTCCCCACTTTTTTATCCTTTGACATATGCATGTTTGCTTTCCATGTTTGTTTATTGCCCATTAAGAAATTGAATACCTATCAACTGCCATGTGCACATATATTAACTTGCCAATTTATGCAATGTGAGTAACAAACATTTGCTATAAGTTATAAGGAAGTAGGCATTGAGGGTTCCTTTTTAAATTAGTTTGAGATAAATATTGTGGGCACACAGCATTGTTTGACAGTTTGGACAGTCATCTCTCTAGTTAAACCAAATTTCTTTCTTAGCCTCCTTTTATTCTGAGGAATAAAGTTATGAGACTGCAGAGCAATCAATTTTGTTTGAACAAAAATAAGTGTGTGCCAAGGGGAGGTGGAAAGTTCAATATGTCTAGCCTCCATTTGCTCTTGCACTAGCTGAAGAGAAGTCTCCAATTTTATTTTAAGGGGACATTGGTCTACCCACATGGGTTGCTCTGACTTCCATTGATTGGAAATGGCTGTATGGGTAGAAGCTTTGTCAAAATGACCCTCTTTATAAAGTAGCAAGGCATAATGTTAACCAGTGGCTAGTATTAGATTTTAAGGCTAAACATGAGCAGTAATTTACTAACTGTTCTTCCTGGAAATTTATAAATTATTTTTCAATGTCAGTCATTTGTTCCTTCATCTTAGTACTATCACACTATAGGGTATCTTTCACTAATCTCCAAAGGTGAAAGGCTGAAACAGGAAAAAATATTCCAGTCATTCTTTCTGGACAGCCATTTGGAAATCATTTTTAAATTGTTCCCAGTCATGAATATTAAGCCCTACTGAGTGAAAAACAACATGGACTTCTCTTTTCCAAAACTAAAATTGAATATTTCTGACTTTGGCTTAATGCTGGTAAATTGTCCCTTTAACAAATCTAATAACTGTTCTATCAATTCAGTCTTGGTAACTGAGGTACCCATTTTCTAAATGCACTCTCAGAAATCCTTACCCACTGGCCTGCCCCAGAAGGTGAGCTCTCATGGTCCCATTTCTTTCAGGATCATGCTGTCAGGCAAAAGTCTGGAGATTTAATTCAATCCACCCTACTAACCTCAGACGGTGATCTCTCAGGTTCCTCGTTCTTTCTTCACCTTGATGTTGAGCAAAAGCCTGAAGTTTTAATTTTTCCATTTTACTAAATGCTTGAAGTTGAGTTACAATTTTCAGTTCCTTTCCTTTCCAAGTATATTCTTTCTCAAACAGAAAATATCCAGGAAGTATAGGACACCAAGCAAAGGACAAACCTAAGAATAATAGGTATAGAAAAAGGTGAAGAATCCCACCTCAAAGGAAAAAAACATATTAGACAAAATCATAGAAGAAAACATACAGAATAATGTAAAACTATTAAGAACAAAATCAGAAAAAGGCCAAGTATCCTATAAAGGCAAATCTATCAGAATTACACCTTATTCTCCATGAAGCTATATCAGACAGAAAGTCCTGGATAGATATTCTACAAACACTAGAGGATCATGTATGTCAGCCCAGACTAGTATACATATCAAAGCTTTCAATTATTATAGTTAGAGAAAAGAAGAAATTCCACAACAAAATGAGATATAAGCAACATGCATCCACTAATCCAGCTCGACAGAAATTATTGGAAGGAAAACTGAAACCTAAAGAAACTGAGTACAGTCAGAAAACAAGGGCAATAGATAACTCTCTTTTACCAAAACCAAAAGGAAAAGCTTGTCTCTAGAACACCAAAAATTCAATTAAAACTGGTCTACAGAACTAAATAGAGAATTCTCAATAGAGGAGTCTAAAAGGTCTGAAAGACCCTTAATAAAGTGGACAACATCCTTACCCATCCTGAAAAGGCAAATGAAAACAACTCTGAGATACCAAATTTCTCACATCAGAATGGCTAAAATCAAAATCACCAATGATAATTTGTGCTGGAGAGGATGTAGAAAATGGGGCACACTCCTCCAAAGATTTTTTGAGTGCCAAGGTGTATGGATAATTTAGAAATCAGTAGGGAGTTACCTCAGGAAAAGGGGAATCAGTCTAACACTAGATCCAGCAATTCCACTGGTAGGCTCATATCCAAAGATGCACATTCATAAAAAAGAACCTTTCATCACTATGTTCATACCAGCATTATTTGTAATATCTAGATCTAGGAAGTAACCTAGATTTCTCTCTTGTGAGGAACGGATACAGAAAATGGAGACCTACTCAGCAGGAAGAAAATCAATGGAATCTTGAAATTCTTATAGAAATGAATGGAACAAGAAAAAATCATACTGGGAAAGGTAGCCCAATCACAAATAGATTACTATAGTTTGTATTCACTCATATATGGATTTTAGACAAAGAGCATATGATTTTCAGCCTGCAATCCACACAGGCATAGATCATAGGAAGCAAGGATGACCCTAAGAGTGACATACATGTCCCTCAGAGAAGGGCAAATGGGCAAGATCCCCTGATCATGCAGAAGAGGAATGGGAGCTAGGAGAAATGGGAAGAGTAGAAGAGGAGGAGAGAGGAGAACATGAGGAAACAGGAAGTATGGGGAAGAATAAAGGAGAGCAAGATAAGAGGTAGCATCATAGATGGAGCCATTATATGGTTAAAGAGAAATCTGGAACTAGGGAAGTGTCCAGAGATCTACAAAGATGACAACATCTATTAATCTAAGCAATCGTGGAGAGGCTGCCTTCTCTCATAATGACTAACTTATATGACCTCTTAGAGTCTTTTATTCAGTAGGTAATGGTGGCAGAAGAAGACAGTCACAGGTAAACACTGAACTTCTTCTAGCCAGTTGAAGTGAGGGAGGAATAATGAGCAAAGGTGACAAGACTAGACTGGCAAAATCCACAGAAACAGCTGAGCTGAACAGGTGCGAGCTCATGCTTCCCACTCACATAGATGAGTAACCAGCATAGGTCTCTGAAGTTCTATGTCATTGAAGAGGCCTTGGAAATCTATGAGGCCTCTGTTAGTAGATGAGTATTTATACGTAGCATAGTAATGGACTTTTGGAGACCATATCACATAATGAGTAACTCTCTCAATCTGTAAATATGAGCTGGGCCTAAGGTCTGCACCAAATGATATGAGAGACTTTGAAGATTCCTGATAGAAGGCCTCACCCTCCCTTGGGAGGGGGAAGGGGATGGGATAGGTGGCTATTTGGGGTTAGGTGTGGAGGAAGTAAATAGAACTGGGATTGGCATGTAAAACAATACTTTCTAATTTAATTTTTTTAAAAAGTAGACAAAAAGACTCGAGTTCTTTACTACCATCAACATCTTTCATTGCAGAGATTTGTGGCAAGCTCCACTGCCCTGTTTCTCATTTCAAGATGTCACCAAGCTGTGCTCACTATTTTTGAGGAAGATAAAGAGACAAGATTTACTTACACATCTCTGTCTGCGATCAAATTCACTGTACGCTTAAACACAACTACAATCAGTCCCTCCCTTCAGCCTCCATCTAGGTTATTCCATTTCATTCTTATTCTCATTTCAAACTCTGTCCTTCTTCCAGTTTTGATACTACATCCTTGTATGCCAAAACCTACCTGAATCCACAATGCCAGGAAACATGCCAAGTTTTCTCAACCTTGTCTCTCCCCATCTCCATATCTCATCCTCTCTCCCTCCCAACTTACACTGCCATCTTCCTTTCCCATGAAACCTCTCCTTCTTTTAATGTCTCTCACTCCATTTACTTATTCTTCCTCTCTCGTTTGTGCATCCATAACAGAGCCAGCGAAACCTAAATCCCAGTATCTCCTGTTCCCAATATTGTGATTACTAGATAGTGCCCAGAAATGAACAAGAACCTACCACACTAATCTACAAGGCTCTGCCATATTTAATTTGCTTTCTATAAGAAAATTTGTTTGTGTTGCTCACATAAAACTAATTAAATCTCATGAGCCTAACATACTATTCAAATGTCTATACCTCATTGTGGGTATTGCATTCCTGCCTCTACCTCAGAGCTACTCACCACTGACGGGGTGTCCTTCTGGATGAGCAAGAGTAATACATAAGGTGAATATCTGGAGATTGAGAGGAAAGGGAAGATGTCCTGCATTTCATGTTAAGATGTCTCTTCTTCATTGTAGATTGGGGACAGTTTTATATACAGGCTTACAGCACAGTGGAATATCCCTAGGTAAAAGAGATCATGTTTTTCTCAGTGCCAGATGTTGATGTCTGTGGGGAAAGGTCTGGGCAGTAAACCAGGGCTGGAAAATGGATGAACTTGGAAAGGAAAACAGGATACAGCTATTGGATGACCAGCGAACCTCAGAGAACCCATGGGGTCTGGAATCCAACAAGGTTCTGCTTCTGGGAAACATTAAGATATACTGTGTTGTACAAAGGGACATGTAAATGTATAGAAATACAGAAGCTCAGATCATAGATGAAAGAAACTAAGAGTAAAATTGTTGAGCCAAGATTTTCACCATGTCATTGAATTTAATTAATACTTATTGTTAGGGGATCCTTCAGTGATGTAGATGAGGCAATCTTACAACTCCTTTGTTTCACTGGTCACCAGCTCTAGCTGGCTGTTCATACTATCCATCTGATGTTTCATCTCCTTTTTGTTGAGGAGGGCTGTGGTTGGAGTTATCTCTCCAGCAGCCACTGCGTGGTGACAAAAACAAGAAAAATTGTATTGCGACCAACCATAGAGGATATGAAGATCACTCTGAGCCATCAAAAATGTTTGAGAATGCTCCTTGCCTGAAGGTAGTTGCATATTTTAAATTCCTGCTTTCCCCTGTCTCCTCAGCACATAATTCACCTAAAGAAAAAAAGAACTTCTTCAGACTGATTCTCAGCTGCATATTCTCCAGTCAAATTACCTGCAGAATTCACAAGTCTGTGGGTTTAGTAGCTAGGATGCAATTACCATAGTGCAGAGGCATGCAGATCATTCTTGAGAATCCAAAACATCCTGACATGTCACTCCAAGAATGTGGTTGTATGTGTGTGGAAAAGTCATACAGGTGCAGAACATGATCACTAGACTCAAAAGGTCACATCACTGTCAATTCAGGGCACACAGAGAAGTTGCACAGTACATAAAGTTATCCACCGTTTTTGAAGTACAGTGATGACTATCCTAGTGATGGAACACTCCACTAGTCCCTCCAAATGGTTGATATCAACCTGGCACTGGTCCTCCATCAACGTTTACTTTACTGTAAGAGTTAAATCCAAGAGCTCCCATGAGGACAGCTTTTCCCTGACAGTTCATGGCTTCTAGGAGAGACAAATTTTTAGCCTAGAATCATTGTGTCCATGAAGTCCTGTCAGGCAGTAAGTACAGTTTCTTCCCAGAAGCCCCAATTCCTGTGCTCTGTTACACAAAATCCAAGCTAAACACAACCTTCTCCAGGGAGCTTCCCATCTTCATAGCAGAACATCCTGCTCTTCCTTTTGAAGCTTATCTTCTTTGACAGTTTGAAATTAGGCTGAATATCAACCTTCTTCTGACTCTCTCTGGTCTGTGTAACCTTCAAAGTTGGTGTTGCTACAACACATGTGACCTTACAGCATCCAAGTTCTACAGGACACAATGGAATTTCGGGGAAGGGACTGCTGATGACTTGTGGAATGAAATTAGCCTCCCTGTTAATCAGCTTTGCTTACAACTCATCAGATGTCAGGTTTCCCTATCAGGAATCTCTCATGGGACACAAAGTAAAACCTCCTGCACTGCTTTATACCAACTAAAGGTTGAAAATGCTATAGAATATCCCACATGGTGGAATAACTCTACAGATTTCAGGCTCTGTGTAGTGTGCACTTGTTTCCAGTGACAATATTTTTCCGTTTATAAGAGGAATTAGCGGTTTAGGGATTGAACCCAGGCAGGTTTGTGTCATGTTGGTGTAATAAGAGCCCAAAGTACAGTGTTTTATTAGCTACCCTAGTGACTATATTTTCAGTTTGCCAGGTTGCTCACAACCACCTTATATCTAACCCATGCCATGAATATCTGATCAACCCTTGCTACACTGTTAATTTTATCTAAATTTATATATCTATACAATTGGAGAAACATTGCCATCACAGTGTACTTCTCAGTTCAACTTCCAGTGGATTTTAAAGGATAAGGAAATACAAGACAGGCCCATGTGCACCCTACACTAATTTGTTGGGGATTACAGGGAATATTCTCAGGTGTTTAGGAGTGTTTCCTAAAGCTCTAGCTAAGCAGATTTGGAGGAGGCTTGAGAATAGCCAGGTTTGTAGGAGCCTGCGTAAAAGCCAATTGCCTGTGAAGGAGAGCATATGTTTGCAAGACTAGAAAATGAGAGTGATGGTTGATGCTACTGTTTTACCACAACAGATCTCAGAATGTACTCATAATTGGTATCTTCCAGATGACTGCTTTATTTTTGTCAAGTTCTCCTGGAGTGAGATCACCACAAATATGACATAACCTTATGAAGTTTGAGAACATGTATCCTTCAAGATCTCTTTGACAGACAAATTCCTATGCTTGAACTAGACCCACTTGGCAGGGCCACTAATAAAATAAGCCTGCTTCTGCACACTGTTCAAATGAACACTAAGTCTTCAGTGAGCTAAGACCCCATTAAGTTCCTCCAGGAATAATTCAAAATATTAATAACTGATTGAATTCAAGATAGAAGAGCATTTCTGAATTACACCTAAGTATTTCATGTTCTGATGCCAATTATTGTCTCCAATTGCTAGGTGGTTATAGAAGGTTCTGCCTGGTGCAGAAAATCCAGGATTGTCTCTCAAATAGAGGAGCCTTTCAGGTCTCCAACTGACACCTCTGCGAGACCAGATATGAGAATGCTCAGGGCCAAGTCATCCCGTATTTCCACAGATTGCTCTATCAAACATCCCACTTATTCATTTCTATTTATATTATTTTTCTAAGATATTATAGTAGCAAAGATATGCCTAATCCTCATAATTATTCTGTCACTAATTACCTGTTACTAGGATCAGAGATATGTCACCACACCAAATGCCTGGAATCTCATCCTTACTGTTTGGTTCATTCAATGATATCAATTTCCTCTTCAATAAGGTGACTAATAAATGAAAAATAACCTCATGTCTGTTATCTTGTCTACATTGTCATTAGTTGCTTAGTCATCTTGCCAGTCCATCACTAGAAGCACTAAATTTAAATGTTACATATTTATATATAGGGTCTCTATGTATGTCTGCCCTTCATTTGACATTATTGTCCTCCAAATGATTGACTGTCATACTCCAGTAAGGACAAGAATTCAAGTTTGGAGAATTTTAGTGGCATCTATGAAAACTCCAGTTTTCTATATGCCTCTCTTTAAAATGTTACAGGCTTCATTTTCCAATCTTTCTTTTCCCAATACTAAGATTGAACTTAGGATATTGCACATGGTTGGCAAGTTCCCTATCTCTCAGTTACATTCCTAGACTGTATCAGCATTCTCTTCATCTGGTAAAACTACTGCAAAGCAAGTGTCAACAGTACATTAAACTGTCAATTTGGACACCATAAGACTTTTCCTTGCTAACAGGTAATAGAATGCTGTCTTGATTAGGAATTTATATATGAAAGACAAGAAGAAGGGCCTTGGCCCACATTCAGACTCTATACACTTTTGTCTGAGATATGTTGACATTAAAGAATACTTGGTTGACACTCCCACAGCTTAGTGCTGCCAAGTTACTTATCACACATATTTTATTACTATATTTTGAAGTGTTATCTCACATATTATCCAGCATGGACTCAACATGTCTTCCTTCTCAGTCCCTCTTCCTTTCTCAATTTCTTAGAGGAGAGATTGCATTCCACTAACTACACATTACTCCATAATCTTCTATGACATATTTGCCACTGGAGCATTATTCTTCTTTCTTCTTCTTCTTCTCCTCCTCCTCCTCCTCCCCCTCCTCCTTCTTCTTCTTCTCGTCTCCTCCTCCTCCTCTCCTCCTCCTCCTCCTCCTCCTCCTCCTCCTTCTTCTTCTTCTTCTTCTTTTCCTCCTCCTCCTCCGCTCCTCCTCCTCTTCCTGCTCCTCCTCCTCCTTCTCCTTCCTTTTCTTCTTTTTCTTCTCTTTTTTCTTCTTCCTCTTCTGCTTGCAAGACTGAAAATTTTGCAGGATTCCACTGAACTTGTTGTCTAGAAGACAGCATAATGTCCAGTACCAATGTCAATGTGAAGATGTTGCTGTTGTATACTGACACACCTGTGAATTTGACATTGCCCATTGTCAATGATGTTTGTTCTAAGACTCCCATTTGATGCTGAATAAGAATAAGTTTCTTTTCTGCTTTCTGCATATATATTCTCTGAAGACTGAAGTGATGACATTGCATTGGTGGATTGTCCCAGTTCTTGTAAATGAGAATCATGTAGAAATTTTAACCCCAGTATCTTTCTACAGAATCAACCTGGGATTAACATCTCTGGCAAGCATTGTATGATTTAGTGATTGGCAACCTTGGAAACATATATTAGGAACGTAATTGCTGAGACTTATTGTAGGAAGATGAATGGGGAATTTGAAAAGCAGAGGTCCCTGTGAATGAATCTAGTGTTAAAACTCTCTATCTTTCTAGTTGAAACACTATCTTTAAACAGTTTTCTCTTATTGATGCACCCAAAAGTTTGTTTGCTTTTATGGACAGGACATGAAGTCAGGGACACTTCACTTCACCTGTGAGGGTAAGATTTCAAACTCTCTTGAAATATCAAGGATAAATCCATATCTATCACCATGTACAACATATATATCCAAAGGGATCAAAGACCTCAAATAAATCTAGCCACACTGAATCTGCTAAAAGAGAAAGTGGGACATACCCTTGAAGTAATTGATAGTCTAGAATAATTACTGACTGTAACAACATTAGCACAGATCATTGAAATAGACAATAAATGGGACCTCCTGAAGAAGAGAACATTCTGTCAGGCATAGAAAACAGTCAAACAGACAAAAAACTGCATTTCCCACAATGAGAAATGTTATTAACCAACCTCAATACAAAAAGAACTCAAGAACTAGCCATGAAAACAACAAATAATATAATTAATTCTCTTTTGGAGTTGTGTCATTGTTTGGTTTGTTACCAAGGTGATTGTATATATGTAAAAACAGTTTGGCACTGAACCTTTCATTTCTATGACATAGAACAATTTGAGGAGTATTGGTATTAATTCTTTCAATTTCTGATAGAATTCTGCACTGATTCCAGTTGGTCCTGTGCTCTTTTTGCATTGTAGACTTTTGATGATTGCTTCTATTTAATTATCAGTATATGTAAATTATTTATTTGTTCTTGATTTAATTTTGGTATGTGATAACTATCAAGAAAATTGCCCATTTCCTTTCAGTTTTTTTTCAATTTTGTGGAGTACCGGTTTTCAAGGTATTTTCCTGACTATCCTCTGGATTTCTTTAGTGGACATATTTATATCTCCCCTTTGATTTCTGAGTCATAATTTGCTTATGCTCTCTCTACCTTTTTGTTAGATTGGATAAAGTTTTGTCTATCTTGTCAATTGTCTTGAAGAACCCATGCTTTATTTCATTGAGTCTTGGTATTGGTTCCCTTTGTTTCTCTTTTAATATATTCACCTTCCAATTTGATTACTTGCTGTCATCTAATACACCTGGGTGAGTTTGTTTCTTTTTATACAATATATTTCAAGTATGCTGTGATGTCACTTGTATGGGATTTCTCTAGTTTAATTATGTAGGATCTTAGTGCTGTCTGCTTAGCACAGCTTTTAATGTGTCCCATAAATTTGGGTATTGTTGTGCATCCATTTTCAATAAATTATAGGAACTCTGTAAATGCTTTATTTCTTACTTGACACATGGGAAATGCTTTTAATTATTGTTCAACATCCATGAGTTTGTAGCCTTTCTGAAATTTTTAATATAACTCAAAACCACCATGAACCAATAAAATAAAAGTGTTATTCCAATTTCTGCATATGTGATGAGGTTTGTTTTGTTGGTAAGGTTCCATGTATTGCTTTTAAGATTGCATGCAATGTTCTAAAAATATAGGTTAAACCCAACTGAACCATAATTTCTGTTAGGTCATTTATTTCTTGTTAAGTTTCTGTCTGGTAGTCCTGTCCAGTGGTGAAAGTTTGGTGTGGAAGTCTTCCATTATTAGTGTGTTCTCTTTTATGTGTGATTTAAATTTTAGTAATATTTCTGTTACAAATGTACATGATTTTGTGTTTGCAGCACAGGTGTTTAGAATTCAGACTTCATTTGAATGGTTTATCATCTGATGGATATAATGTAATGTTCTGGTTCTTTTTGATTAATCATGTTTAAGTCTAACTTTGATAGAGATTATGATAGCTCCAGTAATTTATTCCTTGCTGCTCTATGTTTGGAAAGTTTTCCCAAACTTTTACTGTGATATAATGCCTGTCTTTGAATTTAAAGTGTATTTCTTGAACTGCAACAGAAGACTGGATTCTATCTTCATATAATTCTGTTAGTCTGTGGTCTTGTATAGGTGAATGTGTGATAATAGAAGTGCCATAACCTATGTATGAAACATCAGGAGGCGCACTACTTCATAAAGATATCCAAGAAACATATTAATTCTAATTGTGATAATAGCAGCATCCTTCAATGGGTGTTAACTTTTCTTACATTTTTTTTGTTTTTTTCGAGACAGGGTTTCTCTGTATTGTTTTGGAGACTGTCCTGGAACTCGCTCGGTAGACCAGGCTGGCCTCGAACTCACAGAGATCCTGCCTGCCTCTGCCTCCCTAGTGCTGGGATTAAAGGCGTGCGCCACCAATGCCCGGCCAACTTTTCTTACATTTTATGTCAAGTAAGAACACAATAATATTCTTCCCACATGTGTCTATAAATTCAATATATACTTTTTAGTACACTCATCTATTTTTTTCAGTTTATTTTTAGTAATAAACTAATGTAAATTTCTTATGCCTAAAATAATGAATTTACATATACTGCATATATACATTAGTTTATATAGAAAGTATTATTCCATATATATTTTATATGTATGCATTTTAATAATTCATTATTAAATATAACTTTTGTATTTATATGTACTTACTTGCTTCTAAATTGCTACCTTCTTGTCATCTCCCCACTTCCAGTCATTCATCTTCCAATATTCTTTCTTGATTATATCCTGTATAACATGATTTTCACTGTTTCTTATTTATTTCTTCTTTTCTTTCTTTCCTCCTTCCTTCCTTTCTTTCTTGCTTCATTTGTTATTTTCCTTCATTAGGAGGATGGAAGTTTTAGCTTATGGATGAAGTACATGTCAGACATTGATTCTGCAATCGAACAACATTGCCATTTTCATCACAATGTGATGGGAGACTTTCACATTAGTTTTCAGAATAGGCTTTTGATTATTTTGTTAGTGAATTTGTAGCATCTACTTTCAAAATGCTGTGTCAGTGTGAACATAAATAGAAGCAGATGCTTCCTTGCTGAGTTGTAGTGGTTTATAAAATCGGTGGATTAGGAATAGTTTAAAGGGTCCAGTTATCATTGACTTTGTGGTTTAGATAACAAAGTTAAATTTTGAAAAACTTGATTTGTTTATATTTTGGACCTTTATCTTCTACTTGCTCAAAATCCTCTGAAAGATTTTTATAATAATATTATTTAACTTTTTACACAAATTTCTTCCAGTTCCCTCTACCTCCCATTGCACCCTGCAACTCAAATCCCCCCATGACTCCACCCCACTCTATCTCTGCTCCACTTCCCAGGAAGGGGAAAACTTTCCATGAGGGATTATTGGAGTCTGTCATATCATCCCACACATGGCCTATGGCCTCCCCCATGTGTCCATGCTGACCAATAATCCTTCCATGTGAAATCGACTCCCACAATCCATTTGAATGCCGTGAATAAATAGTAATCTGCTCTCTAGTATCCCAAAGATTGCCAGGCCTCCTCTCTGACACCCAGGTTCAGTGGGATGGTCTGGATCAGTCCCATGCTGGCCTCTCAGTTATCAGTCTGGGTCTATGTGTTCCCCCTTGTTTAGGTCAGCTGCCTCTGTGTATTTTGCCAACTGGGTCATGATACCCTGATTCATAACTCCTCTATGCACCTGGGTTCTAGGAGTTCAGTTCAAGATTCAACTGTGGGTGTCTACCTCTGCTTCTGTCAGCCACAGGGTGAGGGTTCTGGGATGGCATCTCATTATCAGGGGAAGCAATTTAAGGTAGCCTTAATGCACATTGGTGTCATTGCGGTAGATTTCTTAAAATCAAATTCATGCCAGATAATTCCTCCAACCTATAGTGGATCCCTCTTTTATGGTATCTCTCATTGTTCTCTCCTCTATTCATACCCTGATTCCAGAAGCAATTTAATGTAGCCTTAATGCTCACTGGTGTCATTCCTGTAGATCTCTTAAAATCTAAATAGTGCCAGATAATTCCTCCAACCTATAATGGCTCCCTCTTTTATGTTATCTCTCATTTTTCTCGCCTTTATTCATACCCTGACTCCACACAATACAAAGAGAAGGGTATTTGCCAAACTCTTTTATGAGGTTTGATACACAAGCCACCTGAAAACACAACTAAGAAAGACAACTTCAGGCAAATATCCATCAGGAATATTGATATGAAACAATCACTAAAATACTGGCAAATCAGATCCAAGAACACTCATCAAACATGATCAAGTAGGTTTCATCCCAGTGATGCTGAGATGGTTCAACATATGGAAATCCATCCATATATGCCACCATATACACAAGCTGACAAACAAAAATCTGATGATCATCTCACTACATTTGCTAGAATCCTTTGACAAAATCCACCTTGCCTTCAAGACAAAGAATTTGGAGAGGCCCAGAATAACAGGAACTTATCTAAAATAATAAAAAATATATATTTCAAAACAAAAGCCAACATCAAATAAATGGATATAAACATAACACAATTCCTCTAAAGTCAGGAACAAGACTGTGCTGTTCAATCTTTCCATACTGTGGGAGAAAGTACATGCGTATCTCATTCAAAACTAACGATAAAGCACTGTCATAAACTACATGCATAACTTCTTGAAAACAAACGATAAAACATTGTGTGAGAATCTACATGCATAACTTCTTGAAAACGAACGATACATCACTGTGTAAGAATCTATACGTGTAACTTACTGAAAACTAAGGATACAATACAGTGTGAGAAACTACATGTATAACTTCTTGAAAACTAATGAGACAACACTGTGAGAGAAACTATATACATAACGTCTTTAAAATTAACTATACAACACGATATGACAACCAACGTGCATAAATTCTTGAAAACTAACTATAAAAAACACTATGAGCACCTAAGTTGGTAACGTGTTGAAAACTATGGATTCAACACTGTGAGAATCTACATGGGTAACTTCTTGAAAACTAACTATACAACTCTTTATGAGAAAGTACATGCTTATCTCATTGAATACTAATGATAAAACACTGTGTGAGAATCTATATGCATAACTTCTTTAAAACAAACGATACAACACTGTGTAAGAATCTATACGCATAATTTCTTGAAAACAAATGATACAGCATTGTGTGAGAATTTACATGCCGAATTCTTGAAAAATAAAGACACAAAAATGTGTGAGAATCTATATGCATAACTTATTGAAAACTAACGATACCACACTGTGTGAGAAAATACATGTGTAACTTATTGAAAACTAATGATACAAAACTGTGTGTGAATCTATATGAGTAACGTCTTGAAAACTAATATACAACACTGGGTGTGAATCTACATGCATTGCTACTTGAAAACTAATGATAAAACACTGTGTGAGAATATATATGCATACCTACTTGAAAACTAAAGATCCAACACTGTGTAGAAAAACTACACGTGTAACTTATTGAAAACTAACGATAAAACACTGTGTGAGAATATACATGTGTAACTTATTGAGACATAACAATACAACACTGTGTGTGAAACTACACGTGTAACTTATTGAAAACTACCTATCCAATTCTCTATGAGAAATTACATGTTTAACTCATGGAACACAAATGATACAACAATGTGTGGGAATCGATACGTGTAACTTATTGAAAACTAAAGATACAAAACTTTTTGAGAACTACATGTGTGACTTCTTGAAAACTAATGATACAACACTGTGTGAGAATCTATACGAGTAACTGCTTGAAAACTAACTATACAACACTGTATAAGAACCTACATTTGTAACTTCTAGTAAATTAACTATATAACACTCTATGAGTACCTACTGGGTTAACTTCTTGAAAACTAACGATCCAGAATGGTGTGAGAATCTACATGCATAACTTCATGAAAAATAAAGATACAACATTTTGTCAGAATCTATACGTATAACTTCTTGAAAACGAAAGATCCATCACTGCGTGAGAAAATACATGCCTAACTACATGAATACTAACTATGCAACTCTCTATGTGAAACTACATGAGTTATTCATTGAAAATAAACGATACAACACTGTGTGATAAACTACATGCATATCTCATTGAAGACTAATGCTACAACACTGTCACAAACTACATGCATAAATTCTTGAAAACTAACGATAAACACTGTGTGAAAATCTATATGCTTAACTTCTCGAAAACAAACGATACAACAGTGTGTGAGAAACTACATGCATAATTAAAAAAATGAAACAACGCTGTGTGAGAATATATACATGTAACTTATTTAAAACTAACAATACAACACTGTGTGAGAATCTATACTCGTGTAACATTTTAGAAAACTAATGAGACAACACTGTGAGAGAAACTATACAAGTAACTTCTTGAAAACTAACTATACAACACTATATGACAAAGGAAGTGCATAAATTATTGAATACTAACTATACAACACTATATGAGAACCTAAGTGGGCAACTTCTTGAAAACTATGGATCCAACACTGTGAGAATCTACATGGGTAACTTGTTGAAAACTAACTATACAAATCTTTACGAAAAATTACATGCTTACCTCATTGAAAACAAATGATACAACACTGGGTGAGAAACTAAATGTGTAACACATTGAAAAGAAATGAAAAAACACTGTGTGAGAAACTACATGCATAACTTTTTAAACTAATGATATAAACCTGTGTGAGAATCTATACCTGTAACTCCTTGAATAATAACGATAAAACACTGCATGTATCTACATGCATAACATCTTGAAAACAATTATCTAATGTTGTCTGAGAAACTACATGTGTAACTTCTTGAAAACTAACTACAAAAACTGTATGAGAACCTACGTGGGTAACTTCTTGAAAACTATCATTCAAACCCCATGTGAGAAACTACAAGTGTTAGTTCTTGAACACTATCTACACAACACATTGTGAAACTAAAAGTGTAACTCATTGAAAATAAATGATACAAGACTCTGTGAGAACCCATACTGGTAAGTTCTTGAAAACTAACGATAGAACACTGGGTGAGAAACTACATGCATAACAACTTGAAAACTAATGATCCAACACTGCGTGAGAAACTACAAGTGTAACTTTTTTAAAGCTAACGAAAAAACACTGTATGATAAACAACACGTGTAACATATTGAAAACTAAGTACCCAATACTCTATGAGAAACTACACCTGTGTCTTATTGAAAACTAATGATACAACAAAGTTTTAGAAACTACACGTGTAACTTATTGAAAACTAACGATGCAACACAGTGTGAGATGCTCCATTCGTAACTTCTTGAAAATTAATGATACAATACTCTGTGAGAGTCTATACATGTAACTTCTTGAATTCTAACAATACAACACTTTGTGAGAAACTATATGCCTTACTTCTTGAAAATTAATGATAGAACTCTGTGTGAATCTATATGAGTAACTTATTGAAAACTATCTATACAGCACTCTGTGAGAACCTATGTGTGTAACAACTTGAAAACTAACGTTCCAACATTCTGTGAGAAACTACATGGGTAAATTCTTGAAAACTCACTATACAACTCTCTATGAGAAACTACATGTTTAACTCATTGAAAACAAACAATACAATACAGTGTTAGAAACTACATGTGTAACTTTTTGAAAACTAATGATACAAAACTGTGTGAGAATCTCTATGCAAAACTTCTTGAAAACTAATGATACAACACTACGTGAGAATCTATAAGCTTAACTTCTTGAAAACAAAGGATACAACACTGTGTGAGAAAATGCACGCAAAACTTCTTGAATGCTAACAATATAACACTGTGTGAGAATATAAACGTGTAATTTATTGAAAACTAATGAAACAACACTGTTGGAGAAACTACATGTGTAATTTCTTGAAAACTTATGATACAACAATGTGTGATAAACTACATGTGTAACAGCTTGAAAACAAATGATACAATACTGTGTGAGAATCTATACGTGTAACGTCTTGAAAAATAACAATACAACACTGTGGGAGATACTATACACGTTACTTCTTAAAAACTAACAGTCCAAAACTGTGTGAGAAACCATGGGTAACTTCTTGAAAACTAACTATACAACTCTCTATGAGAAACTACATGTTTATCTCATTAATAACAAATGATACAATATTGTGTGAGAAACTACATGTGAAACTGATTGACAACAAATGATATAACACTGTGTGAGAATCTATATGCATAACTTTTTGAAATCAAATGAACATACACTGTGTGAGAAATTATAATGCCTAACTAATTGATAAATGACTATCCAACTCTCTATGAAAAACTAATGGTATAACTTATTGAAAACTAACGATACAGCACTGTGTCATTATATACACGTGTAACTTATTGAAAACTAAGTATACAACACTGTGGGAGAATGTACATGTATAACTTCTTGAAAGCTAACAATACAATAAGGTGTGAAACTACATCTGTAACTTCTTGAAAATCAATGATACAACACTGTGTGAGAATCTAGACGAGTACCTTCTTGAATACTAACGATACAACACTGTGTGAGAAACTATACGCATTACTTCTTGAAAACTAACCATACAAATCTGTGTGAGAAACCACATGTGTAAATTCTTGAACACTAAAGATACAACTCTCTGTGAGAATCAATATGCATAACTACCTGAAAACTAACGATCTAACAGTGTGTGAGCAACTACAAGTGAAACTCATTGACAACAAATGATACAACACTGTGTGAGAATCTATATGCATAACTTCTTGAAAACAAATGATCCAACACTGTGTGAGAAATTTTAATGCCTAACTACTTGATATATAACCATCCAACTCTCTATGACAAACTAATGATATAACTTATTGAAAACTAACGATACAACACTGTGCCATTTTATATACGTGTATCTTATTGAAAACTAAGTATACAACACTGTCAGAGAATGTACATGCTTGTCTCATTGAAAACAAACGATACAGCACTGTGTGAGAAACTACATGGGTAACTCAATGAAAAAACTAAATAACACTGTGTGAGAATCTATATGTGTAACTTCTTGAAAACTAATAATCCAACACTGAGTGAGAAACTACATTCGTAAATGGAAAACTAACAAAAAAACTCTGTGTTAGAAACAATATTCGTAACTTCTTGAAAATTAACTATGCAACACTCTATGAGAACATACGTTTGTAACTTCTTGAAAACAAACGACCCAACAATGTGTGAGAAACTACATACATAAATTCTTGAAATCTAACTATACAATTCTATATAAGAAACTACATGTGTAACTCATTAAAAACAAACGACACAACACAGTGTGAGAAACTACATGCATAACTTCTTGAAAACAATCCAGACCAAGCTGTGTGAGTATTTATACACGTTACTTCTTGAAAACTAATGACACACCACTCTTTGTGAAACTATACAAGTTACTTCTTGAAAACTAATGATCTAACACTGTGTGAGAATCTATACTCATAACTTCTTGAAAACTAACTATACAACTCTATATGAGAAACTACATGTATAACTTATTGAAAACTAACTGTACCACACTGTGTGAAAATCTATATGCATAATTTCTTGATAACTAATGATACAACACTGTGTGAGAATCTATAATCATAACTTCTTGAAAACAAAGGATACAAAACTGTGTGAGTAAATACATGTGAAACTTCTGGAAAACTATGATACAACTCTGTGAGAAACTACATTCATAACTTCTTGGATACTAACTATACAAAACTCTATAAGAACTTACCTGGGTAATTTATTGAAAACTAACAATGCAACACTGTTTGAGAAACTATATGCATACCTTCTTGAAAACTAACTATACAACTCTATTGAGAAACTACATGCATAACTTATAGAAAACAAACAATACAAGACTGTGTGAGAATCTGTGTGTAACTTCTTGAAAATTAACGATACAACCCTGTGTGAGAAACTACATGTGTAACTTCCTGAAAACTAATGATACAATACTGCGATAATCTATAACTGTAACTTCTTTAAAAATAACGATATAACAACTTATTGTAAACTAACGATAAACACAGTGGGAGAAACTACATGTTTAACTTCTTGAAAACATATTTTCCTAGACTGTCTCTGAAATTATAAAGTCTAACATCTTCAAAACTAACTATACAACTCTCTTTTACAAAACTACTGGCATAAGTTTTTGAAAACTAACGATACAATATTGTGTGTGTATATACACCTGTACCCTATTGAAAACTAAGGATCCAACACTGTGGGAAAATCTATATGTGTTATTTCTTGAAAATTACTGATACAACACTGTGTTAGAAACTATACGCCTTACTTCTTGAAAACTAACGATCCAACACTGTGTGAGAAACTACATTTGTAACTCATTGAAAACAATTGATACAACACTGTTTGAGAATATACACATGTAACTTATTAAAAACTAACGAAACAACACTGTGGAAGCAACTACATGTGTAAATTCTTGAAAATTTACCATACTTCAATGTGTGATAATCTACATGAGTAAATTCGTGAAAACTAATGAACAACATTGTGTGAGAATATACTCATGTAAATTATTGAAAATTAACGAAATAACACTATGGGAGAAACTACATGTGTAACTTCTAGGAAATTTATGATCCAACTCTGTGTGAGAAACTACATGTGTAACTGCTAGAAAACTAATATACAATTCTATGTTAGAAAAAACTCATGTAACTCATTGAAAACAAACAATACAATACTGTGTGAGAAACTACACGTGTAAATTCTTGAAATTAACTATACAAATCTCTGTGAGGATCTACATGTGTAACGTATAGAAAACTAATGATAAAACTCAGTGTGAGAATCTACACCTGTAACTTATGGCAAAATAATGATACAGCACTGTGGAGAAACTATATGCATAACTTCTTGAAAACTAACAATAAAACACAGTGTGAGTCTTTTCATGTAACTTCTTTAAAACTAAGGAAACATTACTGTGTGAAAATCTATATGTGCATCTTATTGAAAACTAACATTAGTACACTGTGTGAGAAATTACTTTCATAACTCATTGAAAACAAACGATACAATACTGTGTCAGAAACTATATGTATATCTTCTTGAAAACTAACGATACAACACTGTGGGAGAATCTTCACATGTAACTTGTTGAAAACAAACTATAAAACACTGTGGGAGAAACTACACATGTAAAATATTGAAAACTAAACATACAACAATGTGTGAGAAACTACACGGTTAATTTCGTGAAAACTATGATACAACACTATGTGAGAATCTATATGAGTAACTTTTTGAAAACTAACACTACAACACTGTATGAGAAACTATACACGTTACTTCTTGAAAACTAAGGATACAAATCTGTGCGAGGAAATTATGCATAACTTCTAGAAAACTAACTATACAACACTCTATGAGAAACTATATGAGGAATTCATTGAAAACAAACAATACAATATTGTGTGAGAAACTTCTTTTTTATCTTCTTGAAAACTAACTATACAACTCTCTATGAGAAACTACATGCTTATCTCATTGAAAACAAACGATACAAAACTGTGTGAAACTACATGCGAAAATTCTTGAAAACTAACTATACAACACTAGATGAGAACCTACATGGGTACGTCTTGAAAACTAATGATCCAACACTCTGCGGAAACTATATGGGTAACTTCTTGAAAACTAACTATGCAACTCTCCATGAGAAACTACATGTGTAACACATTGAAAACCAACCATACAAAACTGTGTGAGAAAAAAATGTGTAACTTCTTGAAAACAAACGATACAACATTGTGTGAGAACCTACATGTGTTATTTCTTGAAAAATAATGACACAACACTGTGTGAGAATCTATATGAATAACTTCTTGAAAATAATTGATATAACACTGTTTGAGTATCTATATGCATAACATATTCAAAACTAACGATCCTACACTGTGTGAGAAACTACAACGTAACTTCTTGAAAAGTAAATATACAAGTCTCTTTTAGGAACTACATGCATAACTCATTGAAAACTAACGATACAACACTATGTGAGTAACTGAATGTGTAACTTCTTGAAAACAAACAATATAACACTGTGTGAGTATCTATACACATAACTTCTTGAAAAATAACGATACACCTCTGTGTGAGAAATATATGGGTAACTTTTTGAAAACTAATTATACAACACTCTATGAGAACCTAGGTGTCTAACTTCTTGAAAACTAATGATCCAACCCTGTGTGAATAACTACATGCATAACTTCTTGAAAACTAACTATATAACTCTATATAAGAAACTACATGTGTAACTAATTGAAAACTAATGTTCCAACAATGTGTGAGAAACTACATGCCTAACTCCTTGTAAACAAAGATAAAACTCTATGTGAGAAAATTTACGCGTAAATTCTTGAAAGCTAATGAGACAACTCTGTGTGAGAGACAAAATGAGTAACATCTTGAAAACTAACTATACAACACTCTATGAGAATCTACGAGTATAACTACTTGAAAAATAAAGATCCGACACTGTGTGAGAATCTACATGTGTAGCTACTTGAAAACTAACTATACAACTCTATATGAGAAACAGCATGTGTAACTCATTGAAAACAAACGATAAAACACTGTGTAAGAAACTACATGTGTAACTTCTTGAAAAATATGATACAAGACTGTGTGAGAGTCTACATGTGTAACTTCTTGAAAAATAACTATACAAGTCTCTATGAGAAACTACATGCTGATCTCATTGAAAACAAATGATACAACACTGTGTGAGAAACTGCATACGTAGCTCACTGAAAACAAACTATACAACACTGTGTGAGAAACTACATGTGTAACATCTTGAAAACTAATGATACAAAACTGTGTGAGAATCTATACACGTAACTTGTTGAATACTAATGATACAACACTGAGTGAGAATCTGTATACTTAACTTCTTTAAACTAACGATCCAACACTGTGTGAGAAACTACATTCATAACTTCTTGAAAACTAACAATACAACACTGTGTGAGATACTGTGTGCAGTATTACTTGAAAAGTAACCATACAACTCTCTATGAGAAACTACATTCGTAACTTCTTGAAAAATAACTATACAACTCTGTGTGAGAAAATATATGAGTAACTTCTGGAAAACTAACTATACAACTCTCTATGAGCTCCTACAATTGTAACTTTTTGAAAACTAAGGATTCAACACTGTGTGAGAATCTATAAGCATAACTTCTTAAACAAAATAATCAACACTGTGTGAGTTAATACACGTGAAACTTCAAAATTAACGATACTATCCTTTGTGAGAAACTACATTCATAACTTTTTGAAAAGTAACTATACAACCCTCTACAAGAACCTACCTGTGAATCTTCTTGAAAACAAATGATCCATTACTGTGTGAGAAACTACATGCGTAAATTCTTGAAAACTAAATATACAAGTCTCTATCTAAAACTACATGTTTATCTCATTAAAAAAATACAACACTGTGTGAGAATCTATATGCATTACGTCTTTAAACCCCACAATCCAATACTGTGTGAGAAACTACACGTGGAACTTCTTGAAAATTAATGATACAACATTGTGTGAAAATCCACACCTGTAACTTATTGAAAACTAACCATACAACATTTTGGGAGAAACTACATGTGTAACTTCTTCAATAATAATGATACAACACTGTGTGAAAATCTATACACATAAATTCTTGAAAATCAAACACAACAATGTGTGAGAATCTATACAAGAAATTTCTTGAAAACAAACGATCCAACACTGTCAGAGAAACTATAATGCCTAACGTCTTGGTAAATAACAATACAACTCGCTATGAGAAACTACAGGCATAACTTATTGAAAACAAATGAGACAATACAGTGTGAATATATACACGTGTAACTTATTGAAAACTAAGTATACAACACTGTGGGAGAAACTATTTGTGTAACATATTTAAAACTAACGATACAACACTTTGGGAGAAATTACATGAATATCTTCTTGAAAACTAACTATAGAACTCTATATCAGAATCTACATGTAAACAAGTCATGTCTTACAAAGAAAGAAACTAATGCACATACCATGAATTCTCTTTAAGTAAGTAATTATTATTTGTCATTAAATTACATTGTCAAGTTCATTAAATTAATATGATATCTAGCACTGTAATGACAGTTTATGCTTCCCATAATTTCTTTCACATGCAAAAAAGAAATACCAGAAATAAAGTCAAGAAAATGAATGATATCTTTGAGGAACTAATTAATCGAGTATTCTTAATTTATTCCATAGTTTTCATCCTTAATAAATAATAAAAATTTCTAAACTAATACAATTGAACCCAGATATTGTTGATACAAAAGGAGTCATGTAATGCTTCAATGGGGTATTTTTATTAAGTTCTTGCAGTTTGCAAATATAATCCATACATGAATTGCCAATGTAAAAGTAGCACACAATATTGAAAGTTTGACAGCCAAAATAACAAGTTTTCTTCCCATTTTCCTGTTAAACTTGGTTCTTCCATTTTCTTGTTTGTGAATTTTATACACATATGATTAAATACTGATCTCTTATTCTTAGATATATAAGTGTCATTATTAAATATGTGCCACTCTTTTTATGTATCTTACCCAGAGGTTGGAGACATGTCTCAATAATCAAGAGCACTTTTTGCTGTGGTAATCAAACTCACTTCCATTCCCAACATATACATAGAATCTTATAACAGTAGTAATTCCAGATACAGAACCAGGGTATCAAAGTGTTTGTGTGATCTCCAGGGGATCTTTCATTTATGGGGAACACATACAAATATTCAGGGACTCAAGCATAAACACATGTGTACACACATGAATTTGCCATATTTTGAGTAGCTTCATTCATATTTATGAAGTTTGAATGGTTTTATGCCCATATCATAAACATTGATTGAGTTCAGTGGGTATTATGAAGCAGCAATTCTTAAAGTTAATATTAAGGTAGACTCCAGTACTTTAACATATTATCACTTTTTATTTCAATTTTAAATAGCTTGTTTCACATGTCAATCCCAGTTCCCTCTCCATCCACTCCTCCCGCAATCCCCATCCCCATCCAGCATCCCACCCTATTGCCAATTCATTCCTCATAGGGGATATCTAGAGTCTGACATTTCCCTCAGGGTAGTGTCCAGGCACTGCCCTAAGAGTCCAGGAGGAGTGAGCATCCCTTTTTGAGCTATGGGCACACGATGACTGTTTGTATTCCAGGGATACACACTGATGCACTGCTCAGGGCCCCATAGGTTTCCCAAGGCTTCTCAATGACACTCACATTCAGGGGGTCCAGATCAGTCCCATGGTGGCATCCCCGCTGTCGGTCTGGGGTCCAAGAGCTCTCCCGTGTTCAGATCAGCTGTCTCTGCTGGTTTTGCCAGCCCATTTTTGCCAATTTGCTCATCACTCCTCTCTCTCTGTCACTGGGTTTCTTGGGTTCAGTTCAGTGCTTAATTGTACGTGTTTGCCTCTGCTTCCATCAGTCACAGGATGAAGGATTCCGGATGATTATAGACATCAAGTTCAATATCAGGAATGGGTATTCGAGGTGGTCTTTCCACTCTTGCTTAGCTTGCCAATTGGTGTTATCCCTTTAGATCATGAGAGGTCACTCTGTTGCCTCATCTGTCTTCTAACCTATGATTCCCTCTTCCCCCTATTCTATCCCCACTCACTCAGACTTCCTGTTCCCCCATGACCTACTTTCTCTTCCTCTTCCCACCCTCTCTTACTCCCAGCTCCCACTCACCAACACCACTCCATGGTCCCCATCCATTCAGAGAATCTTGTCTCAATCCTCTATTCTTGGGTACTATGCATATATGCATATATTTAGGTTCTTTCTTGTTCCCAGACTTTCTATCAGTGGAAGTGCAGACTGGCACTATCCTGATCCATGGCTAAAATCCATATATGAGTGAGTACATACCATCTTTGTCTTTTTGCAACTGGGTTACCTCACTCAGGATGGTTTCTTCCAGTGCTATACATTTAACTGCAAATTTCAAGATTGCATTGTATTTTTCTGCTGAGTAATACTCCATTGTGTAAATGTACAACATTTTCTCTATGCCCTTCGGTTGAGGGGCACCTAGGTTGCTTCCAGGTTCTGGCTATTACAAATAATGCTGCTATAAACATCGAGGAGCAGATGCCATTGTTGTATGAATTTGCCTCATTTGGATATATGCCTAAGAGTGGAATTGCTGGGTCTTGTGGTAGATTAATTCCCATTTTTCTGAGGAATCTCCATACTGATTTCCAAAGAGGCTGTATGAGTTGTCACTCCCACCAGCAGTGGAGGAGTGTTCCCTCTCTCCACATCCTCTCCAGCATAAATTGTCTTCGGTGTTTCTGATTTTAGCCATTCTGACAGGAGTAAAATGGTATCTCAGAGTTGTTTTGATTTGCATTTCCCTGATGGCTAAGGATGTTGAGCACTTTCTTAAGTGTCTCTTGGCCATTTTAGCCTCCTCTATTGAGAATTCTCTATTTAGTTCTGTACCCCACCTTTTAATTGGATCCTTTGGTGATTTGGAGACTTGCTTCTTGAGTTCTTGTAAATTTTGGAGATTAGCTCTCTGTTAGATGTGGGGTTAGTGAATATCTTTTCCCATTCTGTGTACTGCCTTTTTGTCTTGTTGAATGTGTCCTTTGCCTTACAGAAGATTTTTAGTTTCAGGAGGTCCCATTTGTTAAATGTCTATCTCAGTGTTTGTGCCACTGGTATTATGTTTAGGAAGTGGTCTCCTGTACCAGCTCTTTGAAGAGTATCTCCCACGTACTCTTCTAAAATTTCAGTGTGGCTGGAGTTATATTGAGATCTTTGATCCATTTGGACTTAAGTTTTGTACAAGGCGATAAATAGGGATCTATCTGCAGTCTTCTGTATACCAGTACCCAGTTATGCCAGCACCATTTGTTGAAGATGCTTTCTTTTTTCCATTGTATAGTTTTAGCTTCTTTGTCAAAAAATACGTGTTCATAGGTGTGTGGGTTAAAATCAGGGTTTTCAATTTGGTTCCATTGGTCTACCTGCCCATTTTTGTGCCAATACCATGCTGTTTTCAGGACTATAGCTCTATAATAGAGCTTCAAGTCAGGTATGGTGATGCCTCCTGAAGTTCCTTTATTGTATAGGGTTGTTTTGGCTATTCTGGCCCTTTTGTTTTTCCATATAAAGTTGATTAATGTTCTTTCCAGGTCCTTGAAGAATTGTGATGGAATTTTGATAGGGATTGCATTGAATCTGTAGACTGCGTTTGGCAAGATTGCCATTTTTAGTATGTTGATACTACCAATCCAAGAGCATGGGAAATATTTCCATTTTCTGGTATCCTCTTTTTTTCTTTCTTTAAAGACTCAATGTTCTTGATATAGAAGTCTTTCACTTCCTTGGTTAACATTATCCCCAGATATTTGATGCTGTTTATGGCTATTGTAAAGGGTGATGTTTCCCTGAATTCTTTCTCAGTCACTTCATCTTCTGTATATAATAGGGCCACTGACTTTACAATTACCTTATAACCAAGCCACACAAAGACACAACCAATAAAGTGAACTATAGACCAATTTCCCTCATGAACATCGATGCAAAAATACTCAATAAAATACTTGCAAAACGGTTTCAAGAACACATCATAAA